>NC_136858.1:37723897-37778463 GCF_951799975.1 Gobius niger
GCAGTTCCCGTTGAGCAGCGGAGAGAGACGCAGCTCCGACATGAGGACTTCAGAGCGGCGCGCGAGGTGAGGCGCGCGGACCGCGCTGGTCTGAACATGACGGAGTGGAGCAACAGCTCGTGGAACCGCTCCGCCGCGGGACCAAACCGCTTCAGCAGCCTGGAGGACATCGACGTGACGGCTGACGGCTCCTCTGCGCTGCGGATCATCATCTCCATCGTGTACAGCGTGGTGTGCGCCGCGGGGCTCGTGGGGAACCTCCTGGTGCTCTTCCTCATGAAGGGAAGGCGCGGGCGCAAGAAGCGCTCCAGCATCAACCTGTTCATCCTCAACCTGGCGGTGACGGACTTCCAGTTCGTGCTGACGCTGCCGTTCTGGGCGGTGACACGGCTCTGGACTTCAGCTGGCCCTTCGGGGGCGCCATGTGTAAGATCATCCTGACCGTCACTGTCATGAACATGTACGCGAGCGTCTTCTTCCTCACGGCCATGAGCGTCACGCGCTACTGGTCCGTGGCGTCTGCCCTGAAGGACCGCACACGGAGGCGCGTGTGCCCGGTGCGCTGGGTGATCGTGGGGCTGTGGGTGTCTGCCTCCGTGGCCTCGCTGCCCACGGCCGTGTTCTCCACGGTGCGGAACGTGGCGGGGGAGCGGCTGTGCCTGCTCGGCTTCCCAGACGGACAGTCGTGGCTCGCGCTCTACCACCTGCAGAAGATCCTCGTGGCCTTCGTGTTCCCATGCTCATCGTCAGCGTGTGCTACCTGATGCTGCTGCGCTTCGTGCGCACGCGGAGCATGAACAACAACCAAGTGAAGCGGCGCTCGCGCGTCACGCGCTCCGTGACCATCGTCGTGCTGTCCTTCTTTATCTGTTGGATGCCGAACCACGCCATCACTTTCTGGGGCGTCCTCGTGAAGTTTAACGTGGTTCACTGGGACCGCACGTACTACATGGTGCACACCTACGTGCACCCGCTCACCGTGTGCCTCGCGCACACCAACAGCTGCCTGAACCCGGTGCTCTACTGCCTCATGCGCCGGGAGTTCCGTAAGAAGCTGAAGGATCTGTTCTGGAGGATGTCGTCACCTCCAGGGGCCGGCACGTGCCCGCTGCGCCCCTTCTCTGGCACTGTGCGCGCGGAGCCCGAGGACACGCAGGTGGTGATCCCGCTTCACCAGGTGGACACGGAGAACTGCCGCCTGTCTGTGCTCACGTGCGACATAGAAGCGCCCCCGAAGTGACGCAACAAACTGCTGAACTGACGCGCACGCGGAGCCTCAACAAACTGCTGAACTGACGCGCACGCGGAGCCTCAACAAACTGCTGAACTCACGCGCACGCGGAGCCTCAACAAACTGCTGAACTCACGCGCACGCGGAGCCTCAACAAACTGCTGAACTCACGCGCACGCGGAGCCTCAACAAACCGCTGAACTCACGCGCACGCGGAGCCTCACTTCTTCTTCTTCTTCTCTGCCTCAAAGGATCGTACCAGACCTGTGCGTAAAAGGAGCGGGGCGCGCCGTGCGTCCTCCACGCGCGCCTCCAGCACGAGCACTGGGATCTGGGCTTGTCTGTGCTTTTCTTGGACTCGCGTCTTTTCCGCGCGCGCGCTGCTGTGAAGTTGTGTCGTGGATTTTCCCGCTGTTTGTTTTTTCGGCCAGTGTCTCTAATGTGAAGCTTCGTGAAGAGTCGTGAATGTAAAAAGAAAAAAAAAGTACCACGAGATCCTTAATAACTCGATGTCTCAGCGCTGCCCCCCCCCCGCCCCGCCGCCCCCCCCCCCCCCCCCCCCCCCGCCCCCCCTGAACTGTCAGACTGAGACCCGCTGCTCTAACCCACGTGCTGCTCGTCTCCGTCACTGTTTACGCTCTCGTGGATTACCCGCACGAGGACCCCGCGCACCGTCAGAGCGCGTCATCACGTCCACGTCCAACGCCGGCACCGCGGGCCACATGAGGCCCTTGTGTTTGGCTGTTCTCACCCAAACCCAAACAATCACCGACAGAGTTTGACAAAGCTATTTATTTTCTGAGTTAATGATGTATTTTGAGATTGAATAAATAAATAGCTGACACCGGTTAGGGGCGGGGCGGGTCTATATTTATTTTAGTTATATCCACAGAGATACTATATTATTAAAATATACATATTGATTTAAAAAGAAAAGAAAAAAAGCTTTATCTGTATGTGTGTGGATGTGGAAGGGCATGTGGCGTTCATATAAGCTAGTAAAATAATGTGATATTGTCTTGAGTTGCAGTACATCACATACTACATACTACATACTACATACTACATACTACATACTACATACTACATACTACATACTACATACTACATTATTCAAGTAAATTAGGCAGAACTGAGGTCCACATCCATCCATCCATTTTCCTCCACTCTTCCTTTGCCCGGTCACGTTGCACTGTGGCGCCCCCTGCAGGTGGTGGGTCCACGGAAGGACGGCCTCATGGTTCTGACCGGGCCTGTTGGTCTCTCATGAGGGGCTTCTGAACCGCTCGGACCTGTTTGCCCCGGGAGACGCGACCACTTAACCCCTTAACTCCCGCCTGAACCGAGAGGATCTTTTTCCTCACGTCATCAAATTTTTTTTCCATCATTTTTTGGTTGGGTATTCAACTCGTTTTTGTAACTTTTTTGTCATATTTTTGTCATTTTTATTTTTGGTAATTTTTTGTCACATTTTTGTCACATTTTGGTCATTTTTTCATCAGTTATTCATCAGATTTTTGTCATTTTTTTGGTCAAATTTTGTCACATTTTTGTCACATTTTTGTTATTTTTTTTTGTCATTTTTTTGTAATTTTTTTGTAATTTTTTTGTAATTTTTTTGTAATTTTTTTGTAATTTTTTTGTCATTTTTTTGTCATTTTTTGGTTGTTTTTTTTGTCAAATTTTATCACATTTTTGTAATTTTTTTGGTCATTTTTTAGTATTTTTTTGTAAAAGTTTTGTATTTTTTGTCACATTTTTTTTTTCATTTTTTCGACAATTTTTTTTAGCGATTTTTGCCATTTTTTATACATTTTTTGTCCATTTCTTGTAACATTGTTGTCATTTTTTTGTTCTTTTTTGTCTTTTTTTGTCTTTTTTGTCACATTTTTGTCAAATTTTTAGCCTGTTTTTGGTCACATTTTTGTAATTTATTTTGTAAAAGTCAAATTTTGTCATTTTTTTGTCCATTTTTTCATTGATTTTTGCCATTTTTTATCAAATTTTTGTCCATTTCTTTAACATTTTTGTCATTTTTTGTCATTTTTTTGTTCTTTTTTGTCTTTTTTTTGTCACATTTTTGTAATTTTTTCGTCACTTTTTTGTCAATGTTTTCTCACTTTTTTGTCACATTTCCATCATTGTTTTCATCTCAGTTCTGTCGCTATTTTCTCACCTTTTTTCCAAAAGCTTTTGGATTGGGGTAAAGCCAAACTGGAGAAACTCTGCTCGGTTCAGGCGGGAGTTAAGGCGTTAAATCCCATTTCCATCATTATCTCCCTCTACTATCACGCAATTATTACACTGCAACATTTTGCCGCGGGAAGAGCAAACGTTTGACTTAAGCGACGGTGTTTATTCCAAAAGTCAAATGTATTAGTGCCTGTGTTCCTCCCTCAACATTTCAAAGATAAATTATATATAAAGACACAGCACAATGATCTTTTATTTTTGCATTAGCTGCGCGTGTTTGCCAAATAAGAGGTGAAGGGCCAAAGATTTCACCGAGCGGACGGATGTATGTACAGCACTGTGCAAAAGTTAAAAACCTGGGAGCACTTTTCAGCGTTAAAGATCTGTTTTCGATGATTGTATTAAATGGAAATCTCAGGAAAAGTAAAGATGTGAAGATTAAAGAGGGGGTATTCTGCTTTTTTCACTCACATAGCACCAGTCAAAATCTTTATTGTATAGCAGAGCGAGTATTATTCATCAATCCACCTTCACAATTGATTCACATTTGTGGTCGGATGTATTTGTGTCATTTGAAATCATGTGAGTGGTTTCGAGCAGGGGTTTTGTTTTGGTGCGTGGGCTTCTGTTTCCGGACTTTATTCTTTCGTGCAGTTTTCACTCCTGTGTGTTTGTTTCACACCAAAGTATTACGTCATAAGATATTTGATCAAACGTGTGTCATTGTGTCCACACGGGGTCTAAATCAGGGCTAAATTTACCCCTGAACCGAGAGGATCTTTTTCCTCACGTCATCAGATTTTTTTTCCATCATTTTTTTTGTTGGGTATTCAACTCATTTTTGTCGTTTTTTGTCAATTTTTTATCAAATTTTTGTTATTTTTTTGTCAATTTTTTATTATTTTTTTGTCATTTTTTTGTCAATGTTTTCTCACATTTTTGTCACATTTTTGTAGTTTTTTGTCAATTTTTTTTACATTTTTCGTCATTTTTTTTACATTTTTCGTCAATGTTTTATCAAACTTTTGTTTTGTTTTTTTCTATTTTTTATCATTTTTTTGTAACATTTTTATCAAATTTTGTTACATTTTTGTCATTTTTTTGTCAATTTCTTGTGACATTTTTGCCACTTTTTCAGCAATTTTTCGTCGCTTTTTTGTCACATTTTTGTTGTTTTTTTGTCAATTTTTTTTATATTTTTCAGCAATTTTTTATCAAATTGTTTTTAATTTTTTTGTCCATTTTTATCACATTTTGTCACATTTTTGTCATTTTTTTGTCAATGTTTTCGTCACTTTTTTCTCACATTTCCATCATTGTTTTCGTCTCAGTTTTGTCGCTATTTTCCACACCTTTTTTCCAGAAGCTTTTGGATTGGGGTAAAGCCAAACTGGAAAAAATGTGCTTGGTTCAAGTGGGAGTTAAGGGATTAAAGGGAAAAGACTCAAGAGGCGTGCCTAAGTTAAAAAATGACCCAAACTTGTATAAATGAAGCAAACTGCAGCACAGGGAATAACAATACGATTATTTTTCATGATTTGAAACATTAGCTACAACATGCACGTTTAAAGGCACATTCTGTAACATTTTGGATAATGCCATTGCTGGAAATACAAAACAAGCTCCTGATAACCCGCTCAACACTGCAGTGGGTCATCTTTAAATCTCACATTTGGCTGCCTTTAGTCAACATCTCCATGGAAACTCCCAGTAGCAACAAGTCAGGTCTGAGGAGAGGCACAGCAGCCAGAAGGTCCTGGGTTCGATTCCTGGGCGGCGGCCTTATTGTGTGGAGTGTGCGTGCTCTCCCCGTGTCTGCCATAGGTTACCCGGAGTAACACAGGGAAAGTTTGAGAGCCCGAGTTTGAGACATCCATCCATCCATCCATTTCCTTCCGCTTTATCCGGGGCCGGGTCGCGGGGGCAGCAGTCTCAGCAGAGACGCCCCCAGACTTCCCGGTCCACACACACCTCCTCCAGATGTTCTGACCCCGAGGCCACACCAGGCCAGCTCGGAGACATAGTCCCACCAGTATCCGAAACAGATGCGCTAGCCTGAGGTGGCTCCTTTTGACTCTACTCCGAGCTCCTCCCGGGTAACTGAGCGCCCAGACACCCCGCGAAGGAAGCTAATTTCGGCCGCTTGTGTCCTCCATCTTGTCCTTTCGGTCATTACCCAGATCTCACGACCATGGGTGAGGGCGGGAGTTTGAGACAACGGATTGCAAATTGGCTTGTTGCACGGTACGGCTACGCTAGCTCCTCCGACCTGAAGTTGTGAGCGCCAGTACTTCCTGTCTTTATTCTTTTCCTGGAATAATAATCATATTTTTGTATCATTTTTATCAAATTTTTTCACATTTTTTGTCAATTTTTTTTCAATTTCTTGTGACATTTTTGCCACTTTTTCAGCAATTTTTCGTCACTTTTTTGTCACATTTTTTAAAAATATTTTTGTTAATTTTTTATAAATTTTTTGTTATTTTTTTGTTAATTTTTTATCATTTTTTTTGTCATTTTTTGGTCTTTTTTTTCACATTTTTATCACATTTTGTCACATTTTTGTCACTTTTTTGTCACATTTTTTAAAAATATTTTTGTTAATTTTTTATAAATTTTTTGTTATTTTTTTGTTAATTTTTTATCATTTTTTTTTTCGTTTTTTGGTCTTTTTTGGTCACATTTTTATCACATTTTGTCACATTTTTGTCATTTTTTTGTCAATGTTTTCGTCACTTTTTTGTCACATTTCCATCATTGTTTTCGTCTCAGTTTTGTCGCTATTTTCACAGCTTTTTTTCCAGAAGCTTTTGGATTGGGGTAAAGCCAAACTGGAAAAAATGTGCTCGGTTCAAGTGGGAGTTAAGGGGTTAAAGGGAAAAGACTCAATAATCATATTTTCTAAAGATCGTGTTGTGGGCAGTGAGTTCCTCGTAGACGATCATTTACTGTGTTCAAACCTTGATGTGACGAGTTCAGAGGAGACGCCTGTGATCATATAGGATTGATAGTTTGTCTTGAAGCTAAAGGCTAACATGCTGTAAAAGAATTGAATAAATGGTACTATTTCAAACTGCATAATGCATGAGATTAATGTTAGCCTTTAGCTCCAAGACAAACTCACTGATCCTTCTAAGCACAGACGTCTCCTCTGAACTTGTTACAGTAAATGATCATCTACGAGGAACTCACTGCCCCACAACACGATCTTTAGAAAATATGATTATTGAGTCTTTTCCCTTTAACCCCTTAACTCCCACTTGAACCGAGCACATTTTATCCAGTTTGGCTTTACCCCAGTCCAAAAGCTTCTGGAAAAAAGGGGTGAAAACAGCAACAAAACTGAGACGAAAACAATGATGGAAATGTGACAAAAAAATGACCAAAAAAATGACAAAAATGTGACAATATGTGATAAAAATGTGACAAAAAAAAGACCAAAAAATGACCAAAAAAAATGATAAAAAATTAACAAAAAAATAGCAAAAAATGTATAAAAAATTAACAAAAATATTTTTAAAAAATGTGACAAAAAAGTGACGAAAAATTGCTGAAAAAGTGGCAAAAATGTCACAAGAAATTGAAAACAATGTGATAAAAATGTGACGAAAAAAAGACCAAAAAATGACACAAAAAAAAAGATACGGACGTCTCCTCTACGGAAACATTTACACTGTGCAGCAACTCGAAATACGATGATTCGAACGGGTCTAAGCTGATCTTAATGGAAATTAATGCGAACAGGAAGTGCTAGCGCCCACAGCCTCAGCTCAGAGGAACTAGCGTAGCCACATTGTGCAACAAGCCAATCAGCCCAAAGCTACAATCCGGCATGAGCCCCATGTATGTCCACTAACATTCACTGTCTCGACCCAAAAAAAACAATAAGGAAATGTTTCATCTTTTCTTTTTCGGTGTTTTGCAATAGTGACGGTATCTGTGATGAAATAAATGCTTGCGTTCTATGCTATTTCTTGGGTTAAATGTTGCGCAGCGTGGCTTTAATAGGATGAAGGGGACACAGCGTCGCCTGTTGCATCGCTGTCGTCATCGCTCTTTCAGTTGGAATGTACTGTATCCTCTTCTCCCCACACGGGTCATTGTGTTTGCGAACCATGCTTTGTTTCTGACTTGGTTTTGAAGGTGTTTCGTTGCTGTTGTTGTGTTTGTTGTTTGTTCTGTCGACCGACTATCAGCAGCACGGACTCGTGTTCTGCACCGGGAACGTCTGTGTGGGCGAATAAAGACTTGCAAAGGGCTCGATCCGGCCTCGGGGCCTCAGTGTCGTCTGTTAAACCTCTGAAAACGCTGAAATATTATTCTTGCCTCAGGTCTTGGGTCTTGGCGTTTGGTCACATTTGAGCTCCGCCCACTCTGAGTCTCTGTGATCTGATTGGCTGCAGAGTTACACTGTAGGTCAGACACCGTGAGTCACAGTAACATGACGCTAAATACTGAGCTCTTTATTTTCTGTAGAAAGGCTGAGGCCTCATTGCTCTTCAGGCACAGACTGAGAAGTGAAGAAGGAAGTCATGGAGATTCTGCGTTAGAACATTACACTTCTGCTGATGTAACGATAAAAGATTGAAATTAAAGTATTCCTTCATAATAACTGTGAACAATCCTGTATATAATTAAAATATGAGTTAATCATTAATGACTCTCATTCTACAAAAACAAACCCTCATGTTTGTCCCAGTTCCTCTGAGTCGTGGTGCAGCAGGACTGATGTGGACAGATGTTACAGAAGAAGCTCATGAGGTTCATTTCTTCAACAGTTTCTATAGTAACTATTTTCTCCAAAGTAAAAGTAGATCTACCACAGTCCTGTCCACATCTGTCACGGTCCACCATGACCCACCACGACTCAGAGGAACTGGGACACACATGACCTACAGCAGATCAGAGATTTGGATATTTCTTCAACCTTTAGAAGCATCAATCACGTGTTTGTTTTTTGTAATAATTTCTCCTATATTTGCTGCTTTTACCATATTTGAGGTTCAGAATATGATATGACTCTTACATGCAGCAGAAGTCTGAAGTTCTGTCTGAAGCAGGAGCTCCATGACTTCCTTCTTCACTTCTCAGTCTGTGACTGAAGAGCAATGAGGCCTCAGCCTTTTTACTGGAAACAAAGAGCTCACTGTGTTTAGCCTCATGTTACTGTCACTCATGTCTGACCTAAAGTCTCACTCTGAAGAAAGTCAACTCACATTTACACTGAGAGGGTTGGAAGGGCGCCCCCTTGTGTCACCTTGCATCCAAATGCCTGGAATATAACAGCGGGTCCTATACGGGATCAGGTACTGCACCTGTCTGTCAAACTGTAAATATCAAAGTGGTCGGATGCTTGGCTTCAGCACAGGCAGGCACATTCCTCATCGAGCAGTGGAGTCAGGGAGGCCCACATCTGTATCTGCTGGGCGAGTGGGCGTGGCTACCAAAAACTGCCCAATAAGGAAGCTCCATAGATCGAGAGGGAAACATAGGCCTTTCCAATTTGTTTTCATTTCATTTCACAAGATTTTCCACACACATTTGTTATTCCAAAACTGAAAAGACAGAGTAAATGACCACATTCTCTAAAAGCTTTGACTTTCAGCAGACAGTGAACCCTGCGGTCTCAGCTCGTTAGTCCCTGCGCCCTCTGACCGCCACAGTAATGCAGAGGACGGGACCGACTGTGAAATAACCCATTAGCCTCGCGCTGCAGTGGGTCGTACGTGCTCGCCCGCCGTGTGCGACTGTCGGCCCACGTCACGCAGATCTTTGGAAACGCCGTAAAACCTTGGGAGACGCGCTGTCCTCGGGCCGTTAACGACACAATAAAACCAAGGAGTGGACTTTGCTCCTCCTCGGACCGAGACGCAAACAAACACCGAGGCAAACGTGGGACCAAACCTGTGTCGAAACAGGACGAAACCATGTTTTGTTTTATTGTAAGAAATGAAAAAGAACAATGAGCAGCTCAGAACATGAGGTAATGAGGCGGGGCTTTGGCAGATCAAACCTCTGCTCAGGAGGAGCTCATTATGCAACATTTTAAGCAGCAGAAATGTTTATATTAGTGCATATACCATGGTCTGGGTGAATACTGGACTCTGATTGGCTGGTGCATTATTTTGGTATAACCGCACACGTAGTCCGGTAGTTAAATCACTGGGATGTCACTCCGCTGTGGCGTCGCCATAGCAACGCATGACACAGCTGAATCAGATAAAGGCGTAATTAGTGACTGACAGGAACGTATGAGATGGATTTAGTGTTTTCTAAATGTTTGTAGAGGAGAGTGAGCAGCTAGGTTAGCTACTGTTAATAACATGTGAGCTTTACATTTCTATTGAAAACGGTTAAGGCTATTCATCATTTTCAGGCGTACATAAAATGATCCTGCATTGAAGCATCTTTGTCTGGATTAGTAAAGTCAAACATAAAAGTTTCAGTTGGGGGGGCCCAGGTGTGAGCGACTGAAAGGTAAATAACTCCTGCCCACGAGTGCCGCATATCGCTGTTTCCTTCCAGGGAAAAGTGTTTCCGGGTTAGTCCTGTTGTGTTGTGATTCTGTGCTGATGTTGTGTCGTTGAGCCTGACTGAGATCCTCGTAATAGCTGCGGAGAATGACTCGCTCTGAGACCAGCCTTCAGTGACCGGCTAATAACCCACACACAATAGTCCCGTAGTCTGGCAGATTTAGTGACTTTAGTCAATGAAAAACACATTTATTATAAATGTTAGGTTTGTGGGACCCTGGTATAAGCGGATTAAACAACGAGGAGCCGCGTTAGACGTTATAATGCAGGAGGAACAACACTGTGTCGGGCGTTATGTAAGGGATAATGTATAGAACGCTGGTCATTATCGGGAAAATAAGCACCGACAGGGCGAACCGAACCGGTCTTGTAGCTAGCCTAGCTACTTAGCTGAAGGTGCAGTTGGAGGAATGGTGGTGAATCTCTGGGTAAGTTGAAAGTCAGACTCACGCTAACTTCACGAGCGATTCCCAGACTTCTCTCTCAGTGACGGGACAGATAGTGTCGCTGCTACGTACGTGCGGAGTGATATGAAAGCACCAACTCCGTTGCCATTGGCAGCGTCATTATTTTCTCAGAGGTCCTTTATCAGAAAATAATGACCGGGAGAACGTTGGGAAATCCCATTCAAATCAACGGAGCTTCTGCTTACGTTGTGAAGAGCCGGATAATAAAACCGTCTAATGCAGCTCCGAGTTGTTTAATCCTTACATATTTGACCTTTCAGTGACCCAGCGGCTGTGCACCGCGTTCCAAATTATTAGGAAAATTGTATTTCAGTGCCATAAAGGTAAAATGAAACACATGGATGGTGTTGTGTCTCGGGGCTTTATGAATCAATGACATTAATCTCAGAGACCTGGGGTGATTAGTTTTCAGGTTAAGCCCAGTTAAGGGAAAAACTACAGAAAAAGGACGTTTTTTCGTCACCTGTCACCTTTTGAGATTTTACTTTAGATACAAATTAGCGTCGAAAAGTGTCCTCTGAGCTAAATGCTAAATGAAATTCAATGAAGTCTTTGCTTTTTGCGGGGTCAGAAACAGATCCAGTGGCCGCCAAACTTCACCACATAACATCTTTATGATAAAGAAACCACGGATATTATATAAATGCCATGAAAAGGACAAAACATTCCTTCCTGTTCATCACTATGTGCACCAGGCTTCCCTACTCATTTGTATGGAGGACGGAAAATTCAATTTAAAACGGGTCCGGGAGCTGTTGGCAAACAAATGTGCCCATTTATAGGACATTTCTGTGTTTTCTATGGGGTTTTCACTGCTAATGGAACTGTCGCTATGGCTACGTATGCATTCCATCCAGAAAACCTACCAGAAACCTTAAAAAACCTCTTGTAAAATTGATCCTGGGGCCACCGGGATGGAAAGCAAAGATGCCAAGCTAACCACCCACGCACTGAAAGGTCAAGCACTGCTGTGGAATTTCTAATCAACCTAAGACTAACAATCGTGAAGTGAAATGGAGAGAGTCTGAATCAGGGGTGGTCGTTTATTTAAGACAAACCGTCATGTATATCTCAGATCACTGCGTCAAAGAGGAGCAGTTTAGACGAGAACTGTCCTTGAGTGGCATCTGAACAGCCACGAAAACACGTACACGAGCAAAACAAACTGACAGTGTCTGGTGGAGTTTCTGCCTGACCACTGTCTTCTATGCTATAAAAAGAAGAGCCGTGCTTTCCTAAACGAGATCATCTTCATCATGACAACACAACATGTCCTGCTGTAAAGAAAACCTCTGCATCACTGGCTGCTATGGGCATAAAAGGAGAGAAACTCATGATGTGGACCCCCTCCTCCCCTGACCTCAACCCTGTTGAGAACCTTTGGAGCCTCAACAATCAAAACATTTTTGTAGAATTTTTGTCACATTTTTGTTGAATTTTTGTCACATTTTTGTTGAATTTTTGTCACTTTTTGTTGAATTTTTGTGACATTTTTGTTGAATTTTTGTCACATTTTTGTTGAATTTTTGTCACTTTTTGTTGAGTTTTTTGTCACTTTTTGTTGAATTTTTGTTACTTTTTTGTTGAATTTTTGTCACATTTTTGTTGAGTTTTTGTCACATTTTTGTACATTTTTTGTCAGTTTTTGTTTAATTTTTGTCACTTTTTGGTTGAATTTTTTTGTCACTTTTTGTTGAAACAAACTGACAGTGTCTGGCAAAATATGAAACAGGAGCTCAACATTTGCTCTACAGAATAATATTGACATTACAAAACACATAAAGTTGGATAATGCAGTATTACAGTCTGTACAAGCTCTGAAGGACCCAGTGAGCCCCCCACACCTGCAGCACAGGGGGGGGGGGGGGGGCGTCACAGCAGGCGCTACATGGAACAAAAAAGGCACAAACAAGGATAATAATAACTCCCTGAACATGTTTTCTCCAAATTCTCCAAATCTAAAAGCTTCTTCAAAACAGCGGGGGGAAAAAACGAAAAGAAAATGAAGATGAAAACACAACAAAAAAGTGACAAAAAGTGACAAAAAAAATGACAAAGATGACAAAAACTCAACAAAAAAGGACAAAAATCCAGCAAAAAAAAGACAAAAATGAATCAAAAAAGTAATAAAAAAGTGACACACATAAGGGAAATAAAAAGTGACGACAATGGCAAAGAGGAGAGAACGCATTTGGTTTTGGCGGGTGGTAAGAGGTTAAACAAGATGCAAAGGGCGCCACCTCATGACCTCACCACATTATGAACTCTTGGAAGGGCAGATGCAGGATTTGTGCTGCCGTGTTTAGCACAATCTCCCCTACCATTAAAAAAAACTTCTCCAGGCAGAAATCCTGGCGAAGATCCTGGTTACAGATCTAGAGACGAGTCCTGAAGGTCGCCCTGAGGCCCTGGTTTGATGAAACAGAGGAACGTGGACTCCCTGGAGCGCCCCCTTTAGAGCAGGCTGAATGTTTTAAAGTCTCATGCTCCTTGAACTACACATAAATTGCGAGTACTTAACGCCTTAACTCCCACCTGAACCGAGCACATTTTCCCCAGTTTGGCTTTACCCCAATCCAAAAGCTTCTGGAAAAAAGGTGTGAAAATAGCAACAAAACTGAGACGAAAACAATGATGGAAATGTGACAAAAAGTGATGAAAAATTGATGAAAAAGTGGCAAAAATGTCACAAAGAAAATTGACAAAAATTTGATAAAAATTTGACAAAAATTTGATAAAAATTTGACAAAAAATGACAAAAATGTCACAAAAAAATGACCAAAATGTAGCAAAAAATGAAAAAAAATGTTTTTATAAAAAATTTACGAAAAAATGAAAAAATGTGACAAAAAATGACAAAATAATGACAAAAAAATGTGACAAAAATTTGACAAAAAATGTCAAAAATGTGGCAAAAAAATGAAGAAAAAAAATGTGATAAAAAATTGACGAAAAAATGAAAAAAATGTGACAAAAAATGACCAAAATGTAGCAAAAAAATGAAAAAAAATGTGATAAAAAACTGACGAAAAAATGAAAAAACAGTGACAAAAACATGACAAAAATGTAGCAAAAAAATGTGACAAAAATGTGATAAAAATTTGACAAAAAATGACAAAAAATGTGACAAAAAATGTGACAAAAAATGTGACAAAAAATGACAAAAATGTGACAAAAAAAGACCAAAATGTAGCAAAAAAATGACTAAAAATTGATAAAAAACTGACGAAAAAATGAAAAAAAATGTGACAAAAAAGTCAAAAAATTGACCAAAATGTAGCAAAAAAATGAAAAAAAGTGATAAAAAATTGACAAAAATGTGATGAGAAATTGACGAAAAAATTACAAAAAAATGACAAAAAAAGACAAAAAAAATTGATGAAAAAAAAAAAATGGACAAAAAATGACAAAATTATAACAAAAAATGTGACAAAAATTTGATAAAAATTTGACGAAAAAATTACAAAAAATGACAAATAAATGACGAAAAAGTTGCAAAAATGAGTTGAAAACCCACCAAAAAAATGATGGAATAAAAATCTGATGACGTGAGGAAAAAGATCCTCTCGGTTCAGGCGGGAGTTAAGAGGTTAAAATGAGAAAAGGTTATTCTGTGGGCGTGTTGCACCTGAGTTACTATTAGCAAACCTGATATGTAAATGAGCCACACACAAACTGACCCAAACATGCATGACTGAATCAAAACACAGCTCCAAGTATGTTTGGGATGAGGTGTAAACATCATGGCTCAGAGGTCGAGAGAGAGTCAGCTTCTCATACATCAGGTCAAACGGGAGGCCATACGTTCTCCCAAGTGGACTTTGCTCCTCGTCTCCTGCCCATCGTTCACAAACTGCAAACAGAGAGCGGACACTAAAACCCAGGAGAGCACGAGGTAAATGAGGTCAATGGGACGTTTCTACATAAACACACGTCATTAAGCTGCTGTTTCACCGGCGAAAACACGGCACGAAAGCCAATACGAGAACCAACCCGAGAGACGGATCGTGGGCCTGACGCTGCTCGTAAAAACACAAGGCGAGTGTTGGGATTTGAAAGGACAGAAACAAACAATATGTGACATTTAAAAAAAACATTTTATGAAGCTGATATTTATTGAGCCTGGAGCACATAAAGGTTACGAGCAAACTTATGATGTCTGTGTGTGAGTTCTTTATGAATAAAATCAGTATGAATTTATTTTCAAAACTGAAAGTTACATTTGCATTAGAAATTATCCACCGGTGTTGCCGATTTTGAATAGCAAAGGAGACGCTTCAATGCTGATCTTTATGTCCCTCCACGTCCCATCGCATTACAGGACTGTCCCACTGTCACCCTCGCCTCACCTAATGGGTGATTGGCAAGTAGATTCTCTAATACTGGCCTGTATTCCATTAGCGGCCGGGTCTCCGACAGAGGCCGGGTCTATGACAGGGGGCGGGTCTCCGACAGGGGCCGGGTTCGCGGTTGGCGGAGGCAAATCAAAGCCGGTCTCTAAAACAGGCCGGGGCTTTTATTAGAAACTATAGCAGTAGAAATATTCCCCATGTTAGGAATTTGTCTCATACTGGTGTAAATGAAAACTCACGTACAGGAAGTAACAAACGGGAACCCGGGCCGAGGGGGGACGCTGCGGAGGAGCTGATCCGAGCGTAACTTTGACACAGATTTAGCCACTTTTCAAACCTCCTGTGAGGATATTTGGAAACAGGGAAAACAACAAATGTTGTGTGACCCTCCAGGGTTTTAATAAAGTCTCCATCGCGTCTTCAAAGCACGTCCAGCTGCTCCGTGTGCAGGTCAATCCCACGCCTCAAAATAACTCCTCCCATCAGCGCGAGCGTCTCGTCTTCTCTCGGGTCAGTCTCATGATCGATCACAAACACAAACGCTCCGTCTAAACTCGCCTTTTACACAAGATAACAACAAATAATCCGGTCCGCGGTAAAAACGAAACAGAAACCTGCAGTGACACTGATGTCAAAGCTCCGCTAACAGCAACGAAACACTTCCTGTTGTCCCGACAAAATAAAAGGCGTCAATGTTCCAGCCGCTGGGAGAGGGTTTGAAATGTTCATTAATAAATGAACCTCATATTTTAGGTGCAAATGGACACAAATCTCATTTTTCTTCATTTTCCTGGTCATTTTTTTGCTCAAATAGAAATAAAGGCCTGTCTCTAATTATGGCCTGGTTCCAATAAAGGCCTGGCCTATATTAGAGCATTTACGGTAAACTAATCACAGAAAAACAAGTGATCCGTTCAACTGTGTCCAGCCCTGACCATGTGCTTTGTTAATCCTTGCTCAGTGAACATAAAGGAGAACAAACCCACGAAAATATTAGGGGATGAATGAACATTAAAATAAAAGGAGTATAAGATGGACGTGGTGGAGAGGAACTGGTGTGTTGCTGTCAGGCAAGGGGAACAGTCCCGGAGGCAGCCTCATCTACAACATACATGAAAAATCACTGGGGGAACTGAGGAACCGCGCCATCAACAGACAAGCCTCGAAGAACTTTTACAAGGGGGAGGAATTACGAAGTTTGTTCCCAGCTTTTGAACAGAAATGCCCAAGTTCCCTTTGGACACAACAGCAGCGATAACACATTTATAAAGCATCAATTTTAATACAGTGTCTTTTTCCACTTGCAGTCATGCACTAAAGACGGGATTCACGGCTCTTTACTGGGAGGCTTTGGGATCGGTTCATTTCAAAGAGCCGTTCAAAAGACTGGCTCGTGTTTGTGAATAAAATCTTGCATCACAACAAATAAAAAGGCAGCAACTGTCTGACAAATCACTGTTAGCACATTTAGCTTTGACTAAAAAAACTTTCACTTGTGTCGCCTGCTCCGTTGTTGGGCTGATTCTTGTGTTCGTTCGGGCGAGTTCTGGGTAAAATTGAAAGAAAAATGATCTGGCCCTTTTCACAATTGACCTTAACCCCTTAACTCCGTCCTGAACGGAGCACATTTTCTCCAGTTTGGCTTTACCCCAATCCAAAAGCTTCTGGAAAAAAGCCGCGAAAATAGTGACAAAACTGAGACGAAAACAATGATGGAAATGTGACAAAAAAGTGACGAAAAATTGATGAAAAAGTGGCAGAAATGTCACAAAAATGTCACAAGAAATTTACCAAAAAATGACAAAAATTTGATCAAAATTTGATCAAAAACTTACGAAAAAATGACTAAAAAAATAACAAAAATGTGATTAAAAAAACGACAAAAAAAGGACAAAAATGTGACAAAAATAAAAAAAAATGTGACAAAATGTGAAAAAAAATGTGATAAAAAAGACGGAAAAAAATGACACAAATACGACAAAATGTGACAAAATGTGACAAAAAAAATTCAAAAATGTGATAAAAAATTGACGAAAAAATTACAAAAAAATGACAAAAAAAATGACAAAAAAGTTACAAAAATGAGTTGAACACCCAACAAAAAAATGATGCAAAAAAAAATCTGATGACGTGAGGAAAAAGATCCTCTCGGTTCGGGAGTTAAGAGGTTAAAGGGACTACACAGAGTTTAAAAATGTTAAAACTGAGTATTTTCCTCCCCCTACGTGTTCCAGACATGTCCTAATGTGTAGAACGGTCACACACGTGCAGGTCTCGCCGAGCGGGGAAACAGAATCTTTTAAGAAACACAATGTTTCCCTCTTTTTAGCCGTTTTCTGGCGAAATATAAACTTATCTATCACATACAAATAAAGTCTAGTCTAAATCGGGTCCATATGGATGTTTTTCACATATGAAGCATGAACGTTAGCATATGTCGTATGAAGCTAACATTTGCTTCCTGGTTCATTGTTAGTCTCTCCATGTCACGGTGTCTTTATTTAATGGAAAAATAAACATAATTCAGCATTAAAGCAACGACGGAGAAATGGGAGAAAGAGTCACACATTTGTTTTCCCTCTGGCTGCTCCGAACATGACCATATATGGGCGATTCCAAAGCTGGTTCTATAGTTATGTCGTCGCATGTTAAAAAGTCATGTGACCACAGTGTTCCGCAGTTTCCGTGGTGACACACATTTATCCGTCCAGCTCCGGGACATCACTTCCTGACCTCAGTGCTTGGCTAAGAGCGGCTGTCATTGTTTCAGGACATAATCTGCTCACGTTCGAGACTACGAGAAGAAGGATTTAGCCACAGAAGCAAACTTACTAGTAACAGTTAAGTTACTTCCACACAAACACTACAAAGATGTGGTTTTTCAGGAGGAAGCCGTCACGCAACGCCGTACTGGTGAAAGAGCTTCGGCTCCAGCTGATCTCTGCCATGGAGGCGTCTCAGAGCTTGCAAGGACAAGTTCAAAATGAGAGAGAGGAGAGGATCGGCCTGGAAATTCAGGTCCAGACAGAACAAGAAAGGAGGAAAGAGCTACAGCTGAATAATGAGGGGAAAGATCTCATTATAAACAGCCTGGAGCAAACGATACAAAAGCATGAACAAGCTTTGAAAGAGTCAGCTGAAGAGGCGAAAATATTCAACGAGAATGTGGAGGATCTCTTGGTTCAGAAGCTTCAGGAGATCGAGGAGAAGTCTCAAGAGAACAATGAACTGCAGAGAGATCTTGTCAGGTCTCGGAAAGAGTCAGAAGAACTCGGAGAGAGCCTTAAAGCAGCGTTCGAAAGGTCTGAAGAGGCCAGAGAAAACGCTGAGCAAAGGCATGCAGAGATGGTCAAAAAGTTGCACCAGAAAAGCGTGTTCAACGCACAGCTGGAGAAGACAATTACAGACCTCGGAGAGATTCTCAAAGCAGCATTGGAAAGGTCTGAAGAAGCCAAGGTAAACGCTGAGGAGCTGACGAACCAGTTGGACCACACAAACGTGGTCAACGCACAGCTGGAGAAGACAATTACGGATCTCCAAGAAGGCTTCAAAGCCGCGTTGGAAATGTCTGAAGAGGCCAGAGAAAACGCTGAGCAAAGGCATGCAGAGATGGTCAAAAAGTTGCACCAGAAAAGCGTGGTCAACGCACAGCTGGAGATGACAATTACGGACCTCCAAGAAGGCCTCAAAGCAGCATTGGAAAGGTCTGAAGAAGCCAGGGTCAATGCTGAAGAGCTGACCAACCAGTTGGACCACACAAACGTGGTCAACGCACAGCTGGAGAAGACAATTACGGATCTCCAAGAAGGCTTCAAAGCCGCGTTGGAAATGTCTGAAGAGGCCAGAGAAAACGCTGAGCAAAGGCATGCAGAGATGGTCAAAAAGTTGCACCAGAAAAGCAACTCGCAGCTGGAGGAGACACTTACGGATCTCCAAGAAGGCTTCAAAGCAACATTGGAAATGTCTGAAGAGGCCAGAGAAAACGCTGAGCAAAGGCATGCAGAGATGGTCAAAAAGTTTTACCAGAAAAGCGTGGTCAACTCGCAGCTGGAGAAGACAATTACGGAGCTCCAAGAAGGCTTCAAAGCAGCGTTCGAAAGGTCTGAAGAAGCCGTGGTAAACGCTGAGGAGCTGACGAACCAGTTGGACCACACAAACGTGGTCAACGCACAGCTGGAGAAGACAATTACGGAGCTCCAAGAAGACCTCAAAGCAGAATTGGAAAGGTCTGAAGAAGCCAGGGTCAATGCTGAGGAGCTGACGAACCAGTTGGACCAGAAAAGCGTGGTCAACTCGCAGCTGGAGACGACAATTACAGAACTCGGAGAGAGGCTCAAAGCAGCGTTCGAAAGGTCTGAAGAAGCCGGGGTAAACGCTGAGGAGCTGACGAACCAGTTGGACCACACAAACGTGGTCAACGCACAGCTGGAGAAGACAATTACGGAGCTCCAAGAAGACCTCAAAGCAGCGTTCAAAAGGTCTGAAGAGGCCAGAGAAAACGCTGAGCAAAGGCATGCAAAGATGGTCAAAAAGTTGCACCAGAAAAGCGTGGTCAACTCGCAGCTGGAGACGACAATTACAGACCTCGGAGAGAGCCTCAAAGCAGCATTGGAAAGGTCTGAAGTGGCCAGGGTAAACGCTGAGCAAAGGCATGCAGAGATGGTCAAAGAGTTGGACCACACAAACATGGTCAACGCACAGCTGGAGAAGACAACTACGGATCTCCAAGAAGGCTTCAAAGCAGCATTGGAAATGTCTGAAGAGGCCAGAGAAAACGCTGAGAAAAGGCATGCAGAGATGGTCAAAAAGTTTTTCCAGAAGAGCGTGGTCAACTCGCAGCTGGAGATGACAATTACGGAACTCGGAGAGAGGCTCAAAGCAGCGTTCGAAAGGTCTGAAGAAGCCAGGGTAAACGCTGAGGAGCTGACGAACCAGTTGGACCAGAAAAGCGTGGTCAACGCACAGCTGGAGATGACAATTACGGAACTCCAAGAAGGCTTCAAAGCAGAATTGGAAAGGTCTGAAGAGGCCAGGGTCAATGCTGAGCAAAGGCATGCAGAGATGGTCAAACAGTTGCACCAGAAAAGCAACTCGCAGCTGGAGACGACACTTACGGATCTCCAAGAAGGCTTCAAAGCAGCATTGGAAAGTTCTGAAGTGGCCAAGGAAAACGCTGAGCAAAGGCATGCAGAGCTGGTCAAAAAGTTGCACCAGAAAAGCGTGGTCAACTCGCAACTGGAGAAGACACTTACGGAGCTCCAAGAAGGCTTCAAAGCAACATTGGAAATGTCTGAAGAGGCCAGAGAAAACGCTGAGCAAAGGCATGCAGAGATGGTCAAAAAGTTTTACCAGAAGAGCGTGGTCAACGCACAGCTGGAGACGACAATTACGGAACTCGGAGAGAGGCTCAAAGCAGCATCGGATAGGTCTGAAGAAGCCAGGGTAAACGCTGAGGAGCTGACGAACCAGTTGGACCACACAAACGTGGTCAACGCACAGCTGGAGACGACAATTACGGAGCTCCAAGAAGGCTTCAAAGCAGAATTGCAAAGATCTGAAGAGGCCAGAGAAAACGCTGAGCGAAGGCATGCAGACATGGTCAAAAAGTTTTACCAGAAGAGCGTGGTCAACGCACAGCTGGAGACGACAATTACGGAACTCGGAGAGAGGCTCAAAGCAGCATCGGATAGGTCTGAAGAAGCCAGGGTAAACGCTGAGGAGCTGACGAACCAGTTGGACCACACAAACGTGGTCAACGCACAGCTGGAGACGACAATTACGGAGCTCGGAGAAAGGCTCAAAGCAGCGTTCGAAAGGTCTGAAGAGGCCAGAGAAAATGCTGAGCAAAGGCATGCAGAGATGGTCAAACAGTTGCACCAGAAAAGCGTGGTCAACTCACAACTGGAGATGACAATTACGGATCTCCAAGAAGGCTTCAAAGCAGCATTGCAAAGATCTGAAGAGGCCAGAGAAAACGCTGAGCAAAGGCATGCAGACATGGTCAAAAAGTTTTTCCCGACAAGCGTGGTCAACGAAAATTACAGACCTCGGTGAGAGGCTCAAAGCAGCGTTCGAAAAGTCTGAAGAAGCCGGGGTAAACGCTGAGGAGCTGACGAACCAGTTGGACCACACAAACGTGGTCAACGCACAGCTGGAGAGTCAGGTGTCTCAGGCCAAGGACCTGGTGGAGCGGACACTTACACACCAGCAGGAGATGCAGGCTTTGAAGATGGCTTTGGAGAAATCTGAATCTTTTATTTAGTGGATTGTTTTCATTCAGGACAGAAATAGGTAAAATTGTTACCTATCGCTGTCCAATTTCATTGTGCTTTGACAATTTCAAAGCGCAATGAAGTTGTTACTGTCCAGATTTCAGCCTGGACAGGAACATCAGTGCAGTTCTTCCTCTCCTCTGTCTTTTACATTCACAATGAGCAGGATCCCACACAAATGAAGAGTCAGCTCAAGATTTGGTAAAGGACTAGGGCTGCTCGATTATTGAAAAAATAATAATCACGGTTATTTTTGTCATAATTGAAATCACGATTATTCAAACTATTATTTGTTGCCTTTAAAAAAAATCCATCAAAAAAATGACAAAAATCCACCAATTTTTTTTTTTTAAAAACAGCAAAAAAATTTAAAAAATTCATCAAAAAAGTGACAAAAATCCATCAAAAAAGTTACAATAATCCATCAAAAAAATTACAAAAATCCATCCAAAAAAAGACAAAAATCCATCAAAAAAGTGACAAAAATCCATCAAAAAAGTGACAAAAATCCATCAAAAAAGTTACAATAATCCATCAAAAAAATTACAAAAATCCATCCAAAAAAAGACAAAAATCCATCAAAAAAGTGACAAAAATCCATCAAAAAAAGACAAAAATCCATCAAAAAAAAGACAAAAATCCATCAAAAAAAGACAAAAATCCATCAAAAAATGACAAAAATCCAGCAAAAAAGTGACAAAAATCCAGCAAAAAAAATACAAAAATCCATCAAAAAAGTGACAAAAATCCATCAAAAAAGTGACAAAAATCCATCAAAAAAATGACAAAAATCCATCAAAAAAGTGTCAAAAATCCAGCAGAAAAAAGACAAAAATCCAGCAAAAAAGTGACAAAAATCCAGCAAAAAAGTGACAAAAAATCCAAAAATTTAATAATTAAAAATAAATAAAAAAAATCGATTTTTTGCGATTATGCTAATTTTGTAATCGTTTACTGTTGTAATCGAAATCGCAATCGAATTTTGATTAATTGCACAGCCCTATAAAGGACAGCGAGTAAAGATTAGGCTGTGACTGGAGCAGGTTCAAACATTACGTGAGATGTAATGACTTCGCTGGAGGAAACCTCTGTGTTCAGAACGGTGGTGTTTTTTCTTTGGGCTAACGGCAAACACAAAATAGAAATTAAAACTAGTGCAAACGAGCCTGTGCAAAAGGATCGTCCTGCAAGTAGTTTGAATTTCATTTAGTTGTTTACATGTTTATCCAAGATAAAAGCTCTCGCCTTATGAGCCCTGGCGTTTCCTTTGGGGCAGGATTCACAGCGAACATGATGTTTATAACACGCTGCAGTGACGTCCATCTCACACTCACAGTCCTTTACCAAATCCTGAGCTGTCTCTTCATTCGTGTGGGACCTGCTCATCGTGAATGTAAGAGATGAGGGGGAGGAAGGAAACGCCGATTTAATTGTCCAGGAAGAAATCACGCAGAGACACTGTGCCGATAGCCCAAATTAATTATAACTTAAACACATTCATTATAGATTTGTTTATAGGAGTAGGAGTAGGAGGAGTAGGGTTGGTCCATATCATACCGTGCACAGTAATACCGGTATAGATTTTGGACACCGGTGTAAACTTTCATACCGCGGTAGATGACATCTACCTGAGCCCGTATAGGACCCGCTGTCATGGTCCGGGCATTTGGACGCAAGGTGACACAAGGGGGCGCCCTTCCAACCTTCTCAGTGTAAATGTGAGTCGACTTTCTTCAGAGTGAGACTTTAGGTCAGACACCATGAGTGACAGTAACATGACACTAAACACAGTGAGCTCTTTGTTTCCAGTAAAAAGGCTGAGGCCTCATTGCTCTTCAGGCACAGACTGAGAAGTGAAGAAGGAAGTCATGGAGCTTCTGCTTTAGACAGAACTTCAGACTTCTGCTGGATATAAGAGTTATATCATATTCTGAAACTCAAATATAGTAAAAGCAACAAATATAGGAGAAATTATTACAAAAACAAACACGTGATTGATGCTTCTAAAGGTTGAAGAAATATCCAAATCTATGATCTGCTGTAGGTCATGTGTGAGTCGTGGTGGGTCATGGTGGACCATGACAGATGTGGACAGGACTGTGGTAGATCTACTTTTACTTTATCTTTTATCGTTACATCAGCAGAAGTGTAATGTTCTAACGCAGAATCTCCATGACTTCTTTCTTCACTTCTCAGTTTGTGCCTGAAGAGCAATGAGGCCTCAGCCTTTCTACAGAAAACAAAGAGCTCACTATTTAGCGTCATGTTACTGTGACTCACGGTGTCTGACCTACAGTGTAACTCTGAAGCCAATCAGATCACAGAGACTCAGAGTGGGCGGAGCTCAAATGTGACCTGACGAGTGTGTGTGTGTGTGTGTGTGCGTGTGTGTGTGTGTGTGTGTGTGTGTGTGTGTGTGTGTGTGTGTGTGTGTGTGTGTGTGTGTGTGTGTGTGTGTGTGTGTGTGTGTGATGTGTGTAGGTTTGTGTGTGTGTGCGTGTGTGTGTGTGTGTGTGTGTGTGTGTGTGTGTGTGTGTGTGTGTGTGTGTGTGTGTGTGTGTGTTAGGAGAGAGAGGATATATAGCGAATCCTTTGAAAGTTACAATTACTGTAACTCATGTTTCTGGAAAACACATGTCCTGAATAAAAACGTAAGTAGAAGCTCCGTTGATTTGAATGGGATTTCCCAACGTTCTACCGGTCATTATTTTCTGATAAAGGACCTCTGAAAAAAATAATGACGCTGCCAACGGCAACGGAGTTCATGCTTTCATATCACTCCACACGTACGTAGCAGCGACACTATCTCTGTCCCCGTCACTGAGAGAGAAGTCGGGGAATCGCTCGTGAAGTTAACGTGAGTCTGACTTTCAATTTACCCAAAGATTCACCACCATTCCTCCAACTGCACCTTCAACTAAGTAGCTAGGCTAGCTGCTAGCCTTGCTGCTTTTAGCCTAGCCAAACGTTGCCGAGCAACGCGCAAACTTTTGGGAACTATTTGTCGCGGAAGTCATTAAATAAACCTTTCGGCCTTCATACAAGCGTACGAAGTTTATGTTGTGTGTTCAGTTGGCAAATGGCCGAATAATAAGCGGGATAATTTCTATACATTATCCCTTACTTGATTTTTATGTATTTTGCCAGGTGTAAATTACATCGCCAAATATACCGTTATCATGATATTTCTTTTTCATGCTGTGATATAAATGTTTGGCCATATTGCCCTGCCCCAAGCAGCGGTAGTAGTAGTAGTAGTAGTAGTAGTAGTAGGGATCAGTCTAAGGAGAAGAGTGGGGGAGACAGGAGTGAATTGAGACATGGAGGACGACCGACCGACGCTTCGACTGAAATAAAAAATCAAAGAACTTCTGTCCAAGTCACGAGGCAGATGCCAAAAATGGGTCTATTTTAAATGGACAACGTGATATAATTATGAACTTAATAAAATGAATCAGGGGTTATTGTTGGCTGGTGTATTTTGCAAATGAAACAAACGACGCAAAATAACCAAAATACATAATGGGACAAACCCACTTTGTCACCGCCCTGTTTTTTAAAGATCCTGATATTATTAATCAATATCATCTGGCATCTTTCATGTTTGAGTGTGAAGGACCTGCCGCTGGGCTACATAGATAAATGATCACAATGTTTTTGCCTCATTCGTGAATCTGCCAGTAATATTAAACAGACAATGACTGTCAGAATAATGCAATATAAATAACTTGTCTCTCATTAAAATGGAAGAGCCTGTGTTCTCCTCCCTGTACCCCTGTCAATCAGGTCATGGCATAAATTTACTTTCACGTGAAATACTCAAGGCACAATTTCGATCTAGTTCACCCTTATGTGGGGAAGAAATCTATGTGAGTTTTTATATTTAACCCAGTATAATCACATTTTGGCTCGGCTGGGACGTGCTTTCTCCTTATTAGGATAATTAGATCTCCTGGGAGAGTGCGGAACCAATTCTATCAAATGGCTTTTAGATATTTCTAGCCAAGAACCACTTTTCCCCCCGAGAATAGCCGAGAAACGTGTCACCGACTGCCACTTGTGCCACTTTCCCACCGTCTAAATGTGACTCCAGTGATTAATGCACTCGAGCAGAGAGCAGCCGGCTCCTGTGGCGAGGACAGCGCTCATGGTTGTAAAGCCTAATTACACCGAGTGAGTGAACGGAGAGAGAGCGCGAGGCTAAAGGAGCCCGGTGAGCTGTAATCTCACCACGGACCACCGGGGGGTGAGCTGTAATCTCACCACGGACCACCGGGGTCTCACCACGGACCACCGGGGTGTGAGCTGTAATCTCACCACGGACCACCGGGGGGTGAGCTGTAATCTCACCACGGACCACCGGGGTGTGAGTTGTAATCTCACCACGGACCACCGGGGTGTGAGCTGTAATCTCACCACGGACCACCGTGGTCTCACCACGGACCACCAGGGCGCTTGGAAGGTGCGTATGATGGAAATTAGGGCGGAAAAAGAGCTTTGGGGATTTTATAACTTTCTACTTTTGTCTTTTTTTGCTGGATTTTTGTCACTTTTTTAGCTGGATTTTTGTCACTTTTTTGCTGGATTATTGTCACTTTTTTTGATGGATTTTTGTCACTTTTTTTGATGGATTTTTGTCTTTTTTTTGCTGGATTTTTGTCACTTTTTTTGCTGGATTTTTGTCGCTTTTTTGCTGGATTTTTGTCTTTTTTTGCTGGATTTTTGTCACTTTTGTAATGGATTTTTGTCACTTTTTTGCTGGATTTTTGTCACTTTTTTAGCTGGATTTTTGTCATTTTTTTGCTGGATTTTTGTTTTTTTTGCTGGATTTTTGTCGCTTTTTTTGCTGGATTTTTGTCACTTTTTTTGCTGGATTTTTGTCATTTTTTTGCTGGATTTTTGTCTTTTTTTGCTGAATTTTTGTCTTTTTTTGCTGGATTTTTGTCTTTTTTTTGTTGGATTTTTGTCACTTTTTTTGCTGGATTTTTGTCTTTTTTTGCTGGATTTTTGTCTTTTTTTTGCTGGATTTTTGTCATTTTTTTTGCTGGATTTTTGTCACTTTTTTGCTGGATTTTTGTCACTTTTTTGTTGGATTTTTGTCACTTTTTTGCTGGATTTTTGTCACTTTTTTTTGCTGGATTTTTGTCACTTTTTTCACTGGATGTTTGTCTTTTTTTTGCTGGATGTTTGTCTTTTTTTGCTGGATTTTTGTCTTTTTTTGCTGGATTATTGTCACTTTTTTGCTGGATTATTGTCACTTTTTTTGATGGATTTTTGTCACTTTTTTTGATGGATTTTTGTCTTTTTTTTGCTGGATTTTTGTCACTTTTGTAATGGATTTTTGTCACTTTTTTGCTGGATTTTTGTCACTTTTTTAGCTGGATTTTTGTCATTTTTTTGCTGGATTTTTGTTTTTTTTGCTGGATTTTTGTCGCTTTTTTTGCTGGATTTTTGTCACTTTTTTTGCTGGATTTTTGTCATTTTTTTGCTGGATTTTTGTCTTTTTTTGCTGAATTTTTGTCCCTTTTTTGCTGGATTTTTGTCTTTTTTTTGTTGGATTTTTGTCACTTTTTTTGCTGGATTTTTGTCTTTTTTTGCTGGATTTTTGTCTTTTTTTTGCTGGATTTTTGTCATTTTTTTTGCTGGATTTTTGTCACTTTTTTGCTGGATTTTTGTCACTTTTTTGTTGGATTTTTGTCACTTTTTTGCTGGATTTTTGTCACTTTTTTTTGCTGGATTTTTGTCACTTTTTTCACTGGATGTTTGTCTTTTTTTTGCTGGATGTTTGTCTTTTTTTGCTGGATTTTTGTCTTTTTTTGCTGGATTTTTGTCACTTTTTTGTTGGATTTTTGTCTTTTTTTGCTGGATTTTTGTCACTTTTTTGTTGGATTTTTGTCACTTTTTTGTTGGATTTTTGTCACTTTTTTGTTGGATTTTTGTCTTTTTTTAATGGATTTTTGTCACTTTTTTGTTGGATTTTTGTCTTTTTTTAATGGATTTTTGTCACTTTTTTGCTGGATTTTTGTCTTTTTTTAATGGATTTTTGTCACTTTTTTGCTGGATTTTTGTCCTTTTTTTGCTGAATTTTTGTCGCTTTTTTTGCTGGATTTTTGTCACTTTTTTTGCTGAATTTTTGTCTTTTTTTGCTGGATTTTTGTCATTTTTTGCTGGATTTTTGTCACTTTTTTAATGGATTTTTGTCACTTTTTTGCTGGATTTTCGTCACTTTTTTAGCTGGATTTTTGTCATTTTTTTGCTGATTTTTGTCTTTTTTTGCTGGATTTTTGTCATTTTCTTTGCTGAATTTTTGTCTTTTTTTTGCTGATTTTTCGTCTTTTTTTGCTGGATTTTTGTCTTTTTTGTTGCTGGATTTTTGTCATTTTTGTCAATTTACATCCTCATTTTCTTCTCGTTTTTTGTCGCTATTTTGAAGAAGCTTTTAGATTTGGAGAATTCGGAGAACAGGAGAAAACATGTTCAGGTGGGAGTTAAGAGGTTAAGTACCACAATAAGTATCTAGAATTACCTCTGAAAGTGTAAAGTGTTATGATTTCTTATCGATCATCCTGGTTAAAAGCTCCAAAAAGTCGATTTTACATGATATAGGACCTTGAAAAAAAAGTGACAAATTGAGACAAAAGGGTGAAAAAGATGTGCCAGAAAAGCAAAAAAAATACATGACAAAAACACAAGAGATTAAAAATGATGCAGCCTGAATAAGTAAAGTACACGAGGGATCGATCTTATGGCATGTATCAGATCAAATCCACTTCATTTATCCGTAAGGAACTCCATTTGCAGGAGAAGAGCCAGTACGGGCCCGATCAAAACAGAACATCCACAACACAATCAACATGTGCAATAATAAATGCATTAAAAACAATATAGTGGGCCTTTGATAGACCGAGGTCCAGCATCTGCAGCCCCTTTGTTACTTTCACATCAGTTCTGTTATTTTGTCCTTTTTCTTCAAACAGTATTTACAATTACCACTAAATGAGTTCTAGACAATTTTATTTTACTTTTTATTTCCCTTATGTGTTTTTGTCACTTTTTTTATGGCACTTCTGTTACTTTTTTGTTGGATTTTTGTCACTTTTTTGTTGCTGTTTTGTCACTTTTTTGCTGGATTTTTGTCACTTTTTTGCTGGATTTTTGTCACTTTTTTGCTGGATTTTTGTCACTTTTTTGCTGGATTTTTGTCATTTTTTTGCTGGATTTTTATCATTTTTTTGTTGGATTTTTTTTCATTTTTTTGCTGAAATTTTGTCATTTTTTTGCTGGAGACCGAGGTCCAGCATCTGCAGCCCCTTTGTTACTTTCACATCAGTTCAAATCAAACATCTCACATCATTCACGTCCAAATCTAATTTTCACACGTTGTCGCTTCATCAGTGTTAAGACTCTCGATCGGTCGGCGCGTTTTTCCCGTCACTAAATCAGGTGTAAATAATTTCCTCCCGACGGCGATGACCTGGATTCTTATCAGAAGTGGAGTCATTGGGTCAGACGGAGAGCGGTGAGTGTGGGGAACATGTGATGATCGATGACCTCAGCGTTATCTCCACAGACCTCGTCTCATTATGTGGAGATAACGCGCTGTGGACGGGGAGTAAACATCATCCTGGAGGAGCTGTGGGGGGGCACGGGGGGAGGGGAGGTGTGTGAGAAACCTGGGCGTGATCTTTCACTCTGAGCTGGCGTTTATTCCACACATGAAGAACATCACAAAGATCTAAAGAACAGAGCCAGAGTCGCCCCATTTTCTCTCGGGCCGACACGGAGACGCTCATGCATGCTTTTATCACCAGTCGTATCCACTACTGTAATGCCCTGCTCTCTGGTCTGATCTCAGGTTTACAGCAGCTCGAGTCCTGATGAAGACCAGGAGGCGGGACCACATCACATCTGACGAAGACCAGGAGGCGGGACCACATTGACGAAGACCAGGAGGCGGGACCACATTGACGAAGACCAGGAGGCGGGACCACATGACACCGGTTTGAGAATTGCTGCATTGGCCCCGTGTGTTTCAGGATCGATTTTAAAGTTCTTTTAATGGTTTTTAAATGTCTTAATGGTCTGGGCTTTCTTATCTCTCAGAACTGCTTTTACCTCACGAACCTTCACGGCCCCTTCGCTCCTCAGGCAGGGGTCTCCTAGTTATTCTTAAAGTCAACAAAAAGACTCTGGAACCACCTGAGGAGGAGCTCAGGGCTGAGGAGGAGCTCAGACCTGAGGAGGAGCTCAGACCTGAGGAGGAGCTCAGACCTGAGGAGGAGCTCAGACCTGAGGAGGAGCTCAGACCTGAGGAGGAGCTCAGACCTGAGGAGGAGCTCAGACCTGAGGAGGAGCTCAGACCTGAGGAGGAGCTCAGACCTGAGGAGGAGCTCAGGGCTGAGGAGGAGCTCAGGGCTGAGGAGGAGCTCAGACCTGAGGAGGAGCTCAGACCTGAGGAGGAGCTCAGACCTGAGGAGGAGCTCAGACCTGAGGAGGAGCTCAGACCTGAGGAGGAGCTCAGACCTGAGGAGGAGCTCAGACCTGAGGAGGAGCTCAGACCTGAGGAGGAGCTCAGACCTGAGGAGGAGCTCAGACCTGAGGAGGAGCTCAGGCCTGAGGAGGAGCTCAGGCCTGAGGAGGAGCTCAGACCTGAGGAGGAGCTCAGGCCTGAGGAGGAGCTCAGACCTGAGGAGGAGCTCAGGCCTGAGGAGAACGTTCATGTTTTTAAGAGCAGCTCAAGATCCACCTTTTTAGCTTAGCTTTTAACTGACTAATCTATTTATTTAATCCTAATATATATTATATATGTGGGAGGTTGTGCAGGCGCATCGTTTTAAATGTTGTATCTGTAAAGCACTTCGTGAGACCTTTCGGTGTGAAAAGCGACAAAAATGCGATGAAGAAATGACCAAAAAGTGACAGAAAAAAGACCAAAACATGTGATGAAAACAACAGAAATGTGGCACTCGGTTCAGGTCTTAGTAGTTTATTTATAATCCGAGTTTGCCCTGCCTGGAGGATCGTGATAACATTTAATCAAAGTGATCAACTGAAGTCAGATTATTCAGTAGATTGTTGTTTTCAAAATCAATCTGAAATATTCTGAAAAACTGTCAAAGGTCCCGTCACGTCGCGCTCCACTCTCACCGTTAAGCACCTGACAGGACAGTTCTCAGCTTTGGTACATTTGTTTGAAGAAATGTCAACAGGTAATGCAGCCACGGCCTTTAAAAAGATCTTTTTTTCTCTCTTATACAGAGCAGGGGGGGTCGTGCTTTAAGGGTAAGAGCTCTTTATGTTCAAAAAGGATCCGTATGAGAGAAGTGGCCGGAGCTCTATGTCCTAGAGCTTTGAGACTCTTCTCAGCACCTGCTCTTCGGATTCAACCGGAACATTGCCACTGTTTACTGGGAGCACAAACATAATTAAAATGAACTTTCTCTTCAAATTTATCCTGAAATATGACTTTGTTGCACCTGTTTTTCAATCTGACGTGACTCCAAGTACGCCCAGCTAAGTGATCAAGTGCCCGACTAAAAACAAGGAGAAAAATCTTACAAATAAGACGTTTTGTCTTGTTTTAAGGAAAAGATTCTGCCAATGGGGTCAGCATTTTTTTCTTGCTAAGAATTCTTTTTCCTAGAATATTTTTCTCATCATAAAACAAGAAAGAAACACTAAATTTAAGCAAATAAATAACTAGAATTAAGCAAAATGTCCTCAGAAAATGGAATCATTTAAGGAAAACATTCTTATTTTGTGAAAAATTGTGGGTATTTTACTTAAATGTTGCTTGATTTAAGTAAAATGTTCTAAATTACACATATTTTTGAGCAAAATGTTGTTAATAAATACTAATATTTAAGGAAAGTATTGCCAGGAGACCCGTCTCCATGATGTGGAGCCAGGCTGATGGTCAGAATCACCTGCTGGAGGATTCACCTATTGTACATGTTTTTAGTGGTAGACACAGGGAGAACCTGCTCCTCACAGAAAGGCCCCGTCCTGGTGGGAATCGAACTCGGGACCTTTGAGCTGTGAAGATGAGGCTCTAACCGCTGTGCCACCGAGCCGCCCACTTTAAAGAATGGAATGTTTTATCTCTCTGTGAGAATCAGTTCTTACATTAAGAGTTGTTGATCTTAGTTTTTCTTAACATAAGAAAAAATATTCTTTGTCTAAAACTGAAGAAGATTCAAAAGGTTTTTCCTTCTTGTTACAAGAAAAACTATCATGTTTTTAGTAAATTTATCTGAAGAAGAAAAGGCTAGATTTTTTTTTCTCAAGAAAACTTTGCTCAGTGAGACATTATTACTTTTTAGGGAAAAAATAAGAACTTATTTCTTAAAGTAAGACATTTTTTACTTGCTTAGAATCCACTTTTTGCAGTGCAGGGCAACACTGATCTGAAATACACCAGATCGCACTAGATTCAAGATTCTTTTTTTTGTCAAACCATGTGAGTGGTTGTTCAGCTTCCCGATGGCCCACTGAAGTGCACACTGCAAAAAGTAATTAACTAGATCAGTATAAACATCTCAGTTTGAGCACAATAATCCAAATTTTAGTTGTTCTGACTGGTTAAGAAGTTGTTGGGCATTTGTCCCAGATTATTTCACTTGTTCTGAGATGTTTCTGACTCGTTTCGATACATTTCGTCCTTATTTCAGGTCATTTTCTTTGCCAATGGGGAAAGAAAATTGGTCTTATCTCATTGGCAATTTTACTTTCTTATTTCAAGTGAGATTTACCCTAGAACTGGTCTGAAATGTCCTCAAACAAGCAAAGCAAACTTGGTCCGATCAGGAAAAGTGTCTAAATGAGTGAAAATCGCTCAAAACAAGAAACATTTCCTCAATTCAAGTAATTTAAGCCAATGCTTGATATTGACTTTCTGCAGTGCATCTGTTAAACATAAAAACATAAGAACAAAAATGTTATGGGAGACGACCTCCACATCCCCCTGGCCCTGAGATGGGATTGTGGTAAACAGACGAGTATACGCAGTACAAATACTCAAGGCCAGGACAGAAGAACAGCAGCGTGTAGTAAAACTGGTAATGCACTGGTCGCGGTGGGTTTAAGGCAGATAATGGCAGTGCTTTCCTCCACACAAACTCTTCAAAATCGATCGTCTGAGGGAATGTGCGCGACCTTTTCATGAGAGGTTTTTGTGGCACTTTCTGTGGAATCATGAGGTGAGAGGTGAGAGTGCAGAGAGTTGGAATTGCTCACATTCTGCCTGTTTTAACAGTAAAAGAGCTGCACTTAAGTGTTTCCGCTGAAGTGTGGCTTTACAGACACAGACATGAGCTTTTCTTTCTTTCAAATGGCTTTTATGGATCCCAAAGATTGTTTTATTGAAGAGATATAAATCTATCTCTGTATCTGCCGGGGCCATCGGTCTGAAGAGGAGGCTGAGGGACAGTGAGGGACAGTGTGGGGTGGAGCTCCTTGATAAACGATCTAAAACAAACTGGTCTCACAGAGAGCGTTCATCACCATCAGAGTTTCAGACACAGTGCAGGTCCTCCCTGTGCAGGTGGCCCAGTGGTTATCCTGCCAATAAGGAGAGGATACTGCTAGTCTTATTCGGTACTAGTACTTTCACGATACTTGGATACTTGGTCAATTTATTCCATGAAAGACTTACATTTTGTATCATTTATTTGTGGTGAAACAAAGTCACTTCCTGTTGTCTCTGGACCAGCCAGGGTTTCTGCAGGGCTGTAAAAAGTCATGACCAAATCAGGGCTTTCAATGTTATTAAAATGCATAAAATTGGATTTAAACTGCCTTCAGTTCTACAGACATGTCAAAACATATGGAGCGTGAAGTGCAGACTAATCTTCATTGTGATGCATGACAGGATGTAGTTCATAACCAGGTGCGTGCACATAGTGTGTGTGTGCCTGGGTCACATGAACCTCTTCTTTTCTTGTTACACAAGCTGCTGTTGACGGTGCAGACAATCTTGGTATGATTATTATGGCGTGATTCAGTCAAACTGTGTTAAAATGCTGTTTTTAATGTACTGGAAATAATTCCTCCTTATGGGAAATACATACATACATACATACACATATATATATATATATATATGTGGGAGTACATGCATTTCCTAATCTTGTTTTCTTATGATGTAAATGCCTTTTTGAGGACACTTGTCAACTCAAGGAATAGACTATTATTGTGCTAAATTCTTATTTGTTGTGGATACAGTCCTCACATTGTCCATCCATCCATCCTGCTCTTGTTCTTAGGTTTTACATATTTTCTTAGTATTGTGTTATAATCTAATCGTTCCACTGTTGTCTTATTGTTAACTGTTATTTACCTTGTATGTTTTAACAGGTCTCTCAATAAAACAGTGAGGGCCAGATCTTGTGCATCAAAACGTAGACGATAGCGTGACATGTTGCCTCAGTAGCAGCACTTTGTGATCTCACTCCAGACTCAGCGCTTTTAAGTGGGTGGAGACACACATTTTCCTCCAACCTGATCGCCTCCGCGTCCAGGAGAGTGGTTGTGTGGGAGTGGGGGGTGAACATGTGCTTTTGTTTTGCTTCGCGTTCACGCCGAGCGCGGCCGATCCGCGCCACAGCGGACGCTGTCGCTCTTTTTCTCTGAGACGTGAACATGGTTTAGCTCACGATGGTTTAGCTCACGATGGTTTAGCTCACGATGGTTTAGCTCACGATGGGGTAAATAAAGTTTTTAGTTGGACCTGTGAGAGCCTAAGGCTTAAGAAAGAACGCAAGACAGCGCAATGTAAACCAGGAAGTGAATGTCAGCCTGTTTCCATCAGTGCAGTCGCCTCCTCTTGTGACGCCCCCTGCAGGTGGCGGAGGCCAATGGCACATATAGCGCCGCCAAGAGCCTGCGCCGCCCCGTGCGCCGCCACAAGATCTGGCCCTAAGTCTCAAGAGACCACCTGTATAAATAAAGAATAATAATAATCCATTTTCTTCCGCTGTATCCGTTGCCGGGTCGCGGGGGCAGCAGTCTCAGCAGAGATGCTCAGACTTCCCGATCCACACACACCTCCTCCAGCTGTTCTGACCCAGGCCAGCTCGGAGACATAGTCTCACCAGCGTGCCCTGGGTCTTCCACGAGGTCTTGTCCCACTAGGACATGCCTGGAACACCTCCCGTGGGAGGTGTCACTGTGAAATGCAGATGTGTGTTGGGTGGAATGTGGGGTAGACGCTCATAAGCCGCTTCCTGCTTCAGCTCACATGTGCTGCAGAATATTGCCCCATGTGCAGTGATTGCTCCCCCAGCTCCAATACGCATTTCCAATAGTGAAATATGAGCATTAAAGGGACTATACTTGATTTTTTTTTCTAGTGGTGGAATGAACCCTGCTAGTTGTGAAATGTGCCTCTGAACTCGTTCCTGTTACAAATGTGAGGGAAGTGAGGAATGAGTGGAGACCAGTTTGCATTTGCACTTTCATTGTTTATCAAAAACTCAGGTAAAGGACCTTTAATAGTGATGAGCTGATGATGCTCCCAATATAAACATTTTCATTCGATTTGTTCGATGATTCTGTTCAGAAATCATGTGTAGTTAAGCTCCTTTTATCCTACAGTCTATAATAATAATAGTAAATAGCAATAGTAAGCCCATCTTTAAACCAAACCTATCATGAAGATGATGAATTAATGACGGATAAAAATAGCTCATGATGGACCCTCTACGACCCTGTCCATGAAATGACAGCGATAAATCCTCCCTGACGAAAGCGCTGGCCTTGAAGCATCATAACCAGGCCTGTTCCATATGTGGCTTTACATTATGCATGAGCTCACACGGGCACAATCACCATGTTTGTTATCACCGTGTAAAAGTGATCCGCTCTCCTTGTGCTGCCTCCGTGCTTCATCATATCTGCTTTGTCCTCACGTCCCACGAGCGAACGGCGTGCCGGTTATTATTGTGTAAGATTTCCATTTTGGAGCCGAGAGGGAGAGCTGTCGGAGAGGGTTATACGAGTGCAGACGTCCCTGATGGCGGCGCGGTTCTGCGGGTATGTGCTCAAATCAGGACAAACTCACACCAACACATCAGACTTTGGCGGCTTCATCAAGATCTAGCTCGACTTGCCAGATATACGTACAGTAGAAGAGCGAGAAGACCTTCAGAAAAGTGTTAGGTGTACACAGTCTGAATAATAATGTGCCCTTGGTCTAGTGTCTTAAACAATCCTGTATTCTGTACACTGCAAAAAGTACCCTACTGAAAACAAGGAGAAAGGGGGTATTCTGCTTTTTTCAGTCACATAGCACCAGTCTATATCTCACTACAATGATGACCAAACCTCCTGTTGGTCTGTAAATGCAGTAAATTAGAATAACTGCCTTGTATAAAATGTCTCTCTCAAAATGGCTGTAGTGAATGTCTTGAAATAGGCCTCTGTCTCTTTAACCCCTTAACTCCCACCTGAACCGAGCACATTTTCTCCAGTTTGGCTTTACCCCAGTCCAAAAGCTTCTGGAAAAAAGCTGTGAAAATGCCAACAAAACTGAGACGAAAACAATGATGGAAATGTGAGAAAAAAGTGAGAAAACATTGACAAAAAAGTGACGAAAAAAATGACAAAAAATTGACAAAAAAATGACAAAAAAATGACAAAAATGTAAAAAAAAAAAAAAAAAAATGTGACAAAAATTTGATAAAAAATTGACAAAAAAATGACAAGAAAATGACCAAAATGTGACAAAAATGTGACAAAAAAAATGACAAAAATGTGACAAAAAATGACAAAAAAATAACAAAAAATTGACGAAAAAAGGACAAAAATGTGACGAAAAAGTTACAAAAATGAGTTGAATGCCCAACAAAAAAATGATGGAAAAAAAATCTGATGACGTGAGGAAAAAGATCCCCTCGGTTCAGGCGGGTAGTAGAGGTTCACTCAAAGAAAATGCCACATTAGATTATTTTGAAAGTGTCACTTCAGCATCAAGTCAATTTTTAACATATGCTGTTGTCGATGTCAACAACCTTTGCAATAAAAGTTGGAAAACTGTGAAAGTTGATGCTACAAAGCTCTGTAATTGATAAATAGACACCACAACAGTGTTTCCTTAACTTTGTGAAAGGAGTGAAACAGCGCCCCCAATTTGACGCTGGTGGTCAAAAAGTGTACTGTAAGACGATTCAGACGACGCATGCGCGAGCTGGTGAAGTCGCATGCCAGTAGCTGTCTCGAGCTGAGCTTTTACTGAGCTTTTACTCACACTTATTTATTTATTTATTTTTACTCATATTTTATTGTTTTTACCCAGCATTTTATGGTGACATTTTATTGGATTTTATCAGCGATTTTAACTGCACTAACTTGCACAACTCGCTACCCGGCCGGTCCCTGCAGCTAGCTAGCTGCCCCTGTCCTCGTCATGCCCCCAGAAGACCAGGACCCGGTCAAAATTATCACAGACCTAAAACTCCACAACCAGAGACTGGTAGCGCAGCTCAAAGACAATGAAAAACTCCTCAATAGATTCATGGACATTGCTCACCAACAATCACAGCACATATCAAAAATGAGCGCCTCGCTGCAGGACACGCTAGCCTGGGACCCCCTTACCTGCCCGCGCCCGTCATCCTGCTCAACCCCATCTCCTGCTAACCAGTCCTCCTGGGTGGACATCGTGGTCCGGGGCAAGCAAAGAACCCCCCCAGCCGCAGCTCCAGGGCCGGTCCTCTCCAACCGCTTCGCAGCCTTCACCACCGAAGATGTCTCCGCCAGTCCCATCGCTGCAGACCGTCAGGACACGGATCCCCAGGCTGTAGCGGCTAGCTCCCCGGCGGCTCCTGTGGGCCTCTCCCACGCTCCATCTCCGCGGGGCAATGGCACCGAGCGCAGAGATACAACTCGGGACAGCGCGCGGGGGGAGCGAGTTCCTGCCCGAACAGCAGTGACGACCTCCTCCCGCCACAAACTGCTAAAAGATGCCGTCCGTAGGCGCTCCGGGGAAGGGCTTCTCCGCTGTAAACCAGCGGAGAGCCCTGCCTTGGCTACGGGAGGAGCTCTTCGCTCCGATCCGGCGCGGAGTCCTCCTGTCAGCGTCAACACGGCCGCAGCCGCTGCACCCGCTCAACCTCAACCGGTGCCTTGCCCTGCCCCAGCTGCCACAGCCACCGGCCACGGGAGCCCCGAACGGGCCGCTACCTCCGCCCCGCCGCTACATCCACCTCAGCCGTCCGTGCCTCTGCCTCGCCCTCCGCGGCCCCTTTTCTCCCCCACTACCCTCCTGGTGGGAGACTCCATCATAAGGTACTGTAGATTTTTAAATTCCAAAACCCACTGTCTTCCCGGAGCTACTGTCAGCAAACTCCTCAATAAACTACCGGACATTCTCCAAGCAGCGCCCGCCACAATCACAACAATAATCATCCACGTCGGCACCAATGACACTTCTCTCCATCAATCAGAAATTACAAAGACTGAGTTTAGACTTTTATTTGACTTTTTATCCCGTTGCGGAAAAACTGTTTTTATCTCTGGCCCTCTCCCCACGCTGGGCCGTGGGGATGTTCGTTTTAGCAGGATTCAGGCACTTCATTCTTGGCTCAAATACTTCACCTCCACATACAACTATGGCTACATTGACAATTTTACATTATTCTGGTTCCGCTCCTCCTGCTATAACCCTGACGGACTTCACATCAACCCACTTGGAAATCGGATTTTAACAGCCAACATAGTGTATGCCATTCATTCCCACAACAACTATTGACTGCCTGCATCCTCCCAACCTGCCACCCCTCCCAAGCCCACCACACCTTCGTCCCTCCCTCTTAGAACCCCCTGCTCTCCACCCCAGCAAACTGTCCCAGTTAGCACCAGCCCTCACCACTACTGTCATTCAACCTTCCCGTTTTTTACCCAACTCACTTCTGATTTTAGCTGTAATTCATATTCACCCATCCCTGTCATTATCAGCAGAGAGCGGACTAAATATGTACAACCCATAAAACATAACCCAAATAATCTTAAGCAGTTAACAAAAGTCTCATCACCACAAAACCATTCACTTCGTCATCCCTCAGTCACCTTAAACATGGCACTTTTTAATGTCCGCTCTCTGCTGAACAAGACTTTTATTATGAATGACCTGATTTTAGATCATAAACTTGACTGTTTGTTTTTAACAGAAACATGGCTGGGTGCAGATGCTGCAGTTGTTCTCAAAGAGGTCTCACCACCTAATTTTAACTTCACTTATTCTACACGGAGTGGCAAAAAGGGAGGCGGCACTGCTCTGGTAAATTCTACGACCCTTGCTGCCAAGCCGATTTTATTTGATGATTTTACCAGCTTTGAATACAGTGCCATTGTTTTTAGCAGCCCTGAAATTTTATGTGTCACAATCTACAGACCCCCAAAAAAGTGCTCACTTTTTATTCATGAGTTTTCAGAGTTTTTAACAATTTTACACAACTCCTATGAGCGAATAATTTTAGCCGGTGATTTTAATTTACATGTAGATAATATTTTAGACCCTCTTTCAAATGAATTTTTAAACATTCTTAATTATATGTCTTTTACTCAGCATGTCACACAGCCAACTCACGACAGAGGACACACCCTGGACCTGGTCATCACGTATGGCCTGTCCACTGGTGTGTCCTCTGTCGTTGACTTGGCTGTCTCTGACCTCTACTGCGTGTTTTTTAAAATCACCGCTTTTATCCAGCGTGAGACCTCCTTGAGAACTGTAGGGAAGTGCCATCTAACCCCTGAAGTGGCTGCAACTTTTATCGATATTTTAGACAAACACCCCCCCTTGGTTTTACCTGCACCCTGTGATTTTATTGTTGATGATTTTAACAGTAAGCTTCAATCCACCCTTGACCTGGTCGCGCCTCTAACACTGAAACAAATGCAAGTCAAACCCACGCCCCCATGGAAAAATGAGGACCTCAAAAAACAAAAAAGAAATTGCAGGGTACTAGAAAGAAAATGGAGGAAAAATAAAATTACAATCAATTACCAAATTTACGCAGAGCAGTTGAAAACATACAATAAAACAGTTAGAAACTCAAGAAATTCATACTTCACCAAAATCATATCGGACAATAAAAATAATACAAAGGTTCTTTTTTCAACCATTGACAACCTTCTTCACCATGATCCTAAAGCTTTCCGTGAAACTCCATCAGATTCCCTTTGCGAGGCATTTGCAGACCACTTCAGGGGGAAGATAGACACTATCGGATGTAATATTTTATCTACCCAAAGAAACACGGTTTTAAATACATCTGATTGTCTACTTGTTCCAGAGGAAACACTGGACAGTTTTGTCCTGGTTAATGCTGAGATGCTTGATAAAGTTTTCTCCTCAGTGAGGCCCACCACATGTCTTTTAGACCCGGCCCCAACGCCGTTTTTTAAAACATTTTATGGATCTTTTAGAGACGAGCTTTTAAACATGATGAATTGCTCTCTTCAGACGGGGGTCTTCCCTGCTGCCTTTAAAGGGGCGGTGGTGAGGCCCCTGTTGAAGAAGAGCAATTTAGATTTTAATGATTTTAACAATTTTAGACCAGTATCCAACTTACCATTTTTAAGCAAAATTTTAGAAAAACTTGTTTTTACCCAACTTAGTGATATTATAAATGCACATAATGTCCTTGAGAAATTCCAGTCTGGCTTTAGGGTAAACCACAGCACCGAGACCGCCCTTTTAAAGATTTTAAACGATTTTAGATTAAATTATGATTCTAAAAAGTTGACAGTGTTGGTTCTTCTGGATCTGAGCGCTGCCTTTGATACAGTCGACCACACTATTCTTTTAACTCGTTTAAAACACATCGGCCTCTCTGGTGCTGTACACAAATGGTTTACTTCCTACCTCACAGACAGGACGTTCATGGTAAGTGTGGATACCTGCTCCTCTAAAGTCCATAAAATTACATGTGGTGTGCCCCAGGGTTCGATTTTAGGCCCAGTGCTTTTTAACCTGTATATGCTCCCTCTTGGTGATGTCATCAGGAGACATGGAGTCAGTTTTCACAGTTATGCTGATGATACACAGTTATACATCTCCATGTCTCCTGATGACACCAGGCCAATGGATGCACTTTTTAACTGCATTTTAGATATTAAATCCTGGATGGCAGAAAACTTTCTCCAGCTTAACCAGGACAAAACTGAAGTCTTAGTCATCGGTCCTGAGGCCCAGAGAGAGAGACTTTTACCCAAACTACAGTCACTGTCTTTTAATCCTTCCTCACAGGTGAAGAACCTGGGCGTGATTTTTGACTCTGAGCTGACTTTTATTCCACACATCAAAAATATCACAAAGATAGGTTTTTACCATCTAAAGAACATAGCCAGAGTCCGCCCCATTCTCTCTCGGGCCAACACGGAGACGCTAATGCATGCTTTTATCACCAGTCGTATCGACTACTGTAATGCCCTGCTTTCTGGTCTTCCCAAAAAGAGTATCTCAGGTTTACAACTCTTACAAAATTCAGCAGCTCGTGTCCTGACGAAGACCAGGAGGCGGGACCACATTACACCGGTTTTAGAATCGCTGCATTGGCTCCCCGTGTGTTTCAGGATCGATTTTAAAGTTCTTTTAATGGTTTTTAAATGTCTTAATGGTCTTGGTCCTTCTTATCTTTCAGAACTGCTTTTACCTTATGAACCTTCACGGCCCCTTCGCTCCTCCGGCAGGGGTCTCCTAGTTACTCCTAAAGTGAACAGGAAAACTCACGGTGAGGCGTCTTTCCAGTGTTACGGCCCTCGCCTCTGGAACGACCTGCCGGAGGAGCTCAGGGCCGTAGAGAACGTTCATGTTTTTAAGAGCAGGCTCAAGACCCACCTTTTTAGCTTAGCTTTTAACTGATGTTTATTTTTGCTAGGCCTATTTATTATTATTTATCAGCACCTTATAATTGATTAAATTGACATTTAATAGTTATTAATATTTATTCTGTATTTATGTATTTTACCTCTCGGTCTTATTTTTTATTATCCTATTATTCAATTTTACTTACGTACTTTTATTTATTTTAACAATTTTTATGCTCTTCCAGTTTCCTCTGGAGGAGCCCTCTGCCTCGGGAGCGGTGATTGGCTGTGGCTGCTGGGGTGCTGTCTTGTGGGTGTCTGGATGGAGGTGTGGTGTTGTCCGGGCACCCTGTGTTGGTCCCTGCGGCTGCAGCCGAGGTGCCGCTCCCGATGCAGACGGCTCCTTGGATGGTGTTCCCTTACCTGGTTTATCTGCACCCAGCCTTATCTTAGCCTTTTGTCCATAATCTCCACTGTTTTACCTTGAGTGTGTATTGTGTGCTTGTGCGGTGTGTCTTTGGGGAGGTGGGTGGGGGGAGTGTGAATGCTACAATGTGTCTGTTTTTTTTTTTTTAATTTTAATTTTAATTTTAATTTTATTTTTTGGAAGGAAGTGGGTGTGAGAGAATGTTTTTAAATCTGTAAAGCACTTTGTGTTACATGACATGTATGAAAAGCGCTATACAAATAAAATTGATTGATTGATTGATTGATCAATATTTACCATTGAGAATGACTGGAAGAGAGTTAGTTTTAACCACACACAGCGCAAAAGTAGGTCACTCTTTGGCGGGCCAACAGAACTGTTTCGCGGGCCCCACTTTGGGCACCCCTGGTCTAGTGTCTTAAACAATCCTGTATTCTGCACACTGCAAGAAGTACCCTACTGAAAACAAGGAGAAAGGGGGTGTTCTGCTTTTTTCAGTCCCATAGCACCAGTCTATATCTCACTACAATGATGACAAACCTTCTGTTGGTCTGTAAATGCAGTGAATTAGAATAACTGCCTTGTATAAAATGTCTCTCTCAAAATGGCTGTAGTGAATGTCTTGAAATAGGCCTCTGTCTCTTTAACCTCTAAACTCCCGCCTGAACCGAGCACATTTTCTCCAGTTTGGCTTTACCCTCAGTCCGAAAGCTTCTGGGAAAAAAAGCTGTGAAAATGAAAACAAAACTGAGACGAAAACAATGACAAATAATTTATTTTAAAAATGACGAAAAAATGACAAAAATGTGATAAAGATTTGACAAAAAATACTGTGGTGGCGCGCTGGGGCCAACCACGTGACCCGGGCTGGTCCATTTTGGTTGTTTGTAATGGTTTTGTGATTTCTTGTGTTTGTATGTGAGTTTCTGTTGGCCTTTGTAAAGAATGTTATTTTCATTAGAGTGGTGTGAATATTTTGTGTTATTTTCTTTGTTTTTGTGTCTCCCTGTGTAATTGTTTAATAACCCCCTCCAATTAGTGTTGGTCTGCCCGGAGGAGGGGCTGGGGGGTATTAAAGGGGAGCATTTGGGCTCTGTTGTTTTTGTTGGAGTCTGGAGCTGGCTGTGGTCTGAGGCCTTGAGTTTGTAAGATTTTGGTTTCTTTTAGTAAATACTTTTTTTTCCTTGCTGCACTAAAAATAAAAGGGTGGATCTAAAGTTTCGGCCTTGCCATCATTTTTCCTGTGGGAGTACGAACCCGTGACAGTTTTTTTTTCTTGTTGGGGCGACAGAGGCACAGATGGTAGAGCGGGTCGTCTCATGATCGGAAGGTCAGGGGTTCGAATCCCACTTCCTGAAAGTGCACATTGTCGTTGTGTCCTTGGGCAAGACACTTCACCCACAGTGCCCCCAGTGTCTGCGTACGTTGGTGTATGAATGAGAGCATGAATGGGTGAGTGGATCCTTGCTGTAAAGCGCTTTGAGTGCCTAATGTAGGTGGAAAAGCGCTTTATAAGTTGAGACCATTTATTTACCATTTTTTCTCAAGAAAACTTTGCTCGGCAAAACATTATTACTTTTTAGGGAAAAAATCAGAACTTATTTCCTAAAGTGAGACATTTTTGACTTGCTTAGAATCCACTTTTTGCAGCCATGTGCAAGGAGTCGGCAGATCACACTTGATTTTCTCAGGACTTCTCCAGTCACATTGGTTGGGATTAAGTAAACAGGTGGGGGACATGATGAGGAAGAGCAATCCAGTGAGAGTCTTAAAAGAGATTTTTAAATCCTTTTCTGAAAATGGCACATATACGGTGCTGTGGATTAACTACAGTCACTAAGGCAATATGGCAGAAATAAATAATGATGAAGTGTTAACATTGTAGTAGATCTTAATTTCCCATCCAGTTTGATCATTCCATTATATAAACAAATGAAAACAGCTTTTAATCATGAACATAGACGAGCTTTGAAAAAAAACTCAAAATGTGCTCGTTCAAGTCATTTCTCATGTTTATTTTCGATTCAGATACAAATATACACTGCTCACAAAAACTTAGGGCACGCTCAAAAAACACCATGTAACTTCAAGTCAGTCACATTTCTGGGATGTCAGACTGTCCCGTTAGGAAGCCACGCTTATTGTGAATCAGTTTCACCTGGTGTTGTGGAAATGAAACAGACACAGGTGGAAATGAGCGGCAATTAGCAAGATCACTCCAAAAGAGGAATGGTTTAGCAGGCGGTGACCACAGACCATCTCCCCGTCTTCATGTGATCCAGCAAGTGACATGGGATTTTATTTTGTTTTTATCGTGTGCTGTGTTTTTAGTGTGTTTTTATATTGGTTTTATCTTTGCAGTGCATTTTAACTTTATTTATAGTTTTAAGGACTCGCCCTCGTCACATGCTTTTACCACCGGGTTTTATCACATGACTTTACCCCAATCCCTGAGAGGCAACAATCACGGCCCCTGTGTCCGGCGGGAAGAGAAGCCGAATAAAAGGAGCACGGTGGAACAAGAAAGAGGAACCACGCGGCCGCAAGGGACTTTTAGCATAACGTTTTTACCTGTGGGCATTTTTATTGTTTTTAATTATCCTGTAATAAATGTGAGTGTACCTGGCCACCTCTCTGTCCTCCTTGGTAAACAGTGTGCTCTCATTTTTGGAACACTTTTGCATTTGTCCAGTGTTCTCACCACTAGAGGCATCATGAGGAGCATCTACAACCTACAGAAGCTGCTCAGGGAGTGATGCTCATCCAAAATGGCACGTCCATTCGTGCTGTGGCAAGAAGGTTTGCTGTGTCTCCCAGCGCAGTGTCCAGAGCATGGAGGAGATACCAGGAGACAGGCCAGTACACCAGGAGACCTGGGGGGGGCGACCGAGGTCAACAACCCAGCAGCAGGACCGCTATCTGCTCCTTTGTGCACGGAGAAACAGGAGAAGCACTGAGCCCTACAAAATGACCTCCAGAGGGCCACAAATGTGCATGTTGGTCCTCAAACGGTCAGACCGACTCCATGAGGGTGGTATGAGGGGGGTATGAGTAGGGCTGTGCAATTAATCGAAATTCGATTACGATTTCGATTACAACAGTAAACGATTACAAAATTAGCATAATCGCAAAAAATCGATTATAATTTTTTTTATTTTTTTTATTCAAATTTTTTCTTTTTTTTAAAAAAAAATCTAATTTTTAATTTTTTGATTTTTGTCACTTTTTTGCTGGATTTTTGTCTTTTTTTAGTGGATTTTTGTAATTTTTTTGATGGATTTTTGTCACTTTTTTGATGGATTTTTGTCACTTTTTTGCTGGATTTTTGTCACATTTTTGATGGATTTTTGTCACTTTTTTGATGGATTTTTGTCACTTTTTTGATGGATTTTTTTAAAGGCAACAAATAATCGTTTGAATAATCGTGATTTCAATTATGACAAAAATAATCGTGATTATTATTTTTTCAATTATCGAGCAGCCCTAGGTATGAGGGTGGTGTGAGGGGGGTATGAGGGCGGGTATGAGGGCGGGTATGAGGGCGGGTATGAGGGCGGGTATGAGGGGGGGCATGAGGGGGGCATGAGGGGGGCATGAGGGCGTTGGGCCGGTGCTTACTGCCCAACACCGTGCATTTGATTTCCATTCATCATTCTTATGTTATTTTGTTCTCAACACTATAAATAAAGATTTTCAATCGAATCGAATTGATTGACACCTAGGATGTGTTTTTTGAGTGTGCCCTAAGTCTTTGTGAGCAGTGTATAAATGAGTGTTGTGTCCGTGTGGTTCATCGTTTGGCGCAGGATCGAGCCACAGCTTTAGCGAAGCGTTCACAGTGAACTTTCCCGTCGGCTCCGACTCCGGCCTCCTTCAGCAGCTCGTCCACTGAAACACAAACATCAGGAGGAATCTCTGTAATCGGACACATTACTCTGACAGGATGAAGGTGAAGCTAAAATATATGGACTTTAAGAGAGTTCTTGTCGCTTTGGACTTGATTTACGAAGCCGGGCACTAACAGAAGTATTACATTAGCAGATGCCATTTTGTACCTCATTTGTCATTAGAAACCTACTATTAGTAACACAAATCTGATATATAAAGTAAATTAAATTTGCACTATGGCCTTTTAATGTTTATGAGCAACAAATAAAATAACTGCACCTGCTCCGTCCTCTACTTTAGCACACAACCCCTTAGTGTCGTCAGTTTACATCTTGTTTTCATTGCTATTTTGACACATATTTTCAAGAAGCTTTTAGAAGAAAACAATCAGGAATTCAGAGATTTAGAGAAATTGTGCTTGTTTCAGGTGAGCATTAACCTCTTACCACCAAAACCAAATGCATTCTCTCCTCTTTGCCATTGTCGTCACTTTTTTATGGCACTTTTGTCACTTTTTTTGCTGGATTTTTGTCACTTTTTTTGCTGGATTTTTGTCACTTTTTTGCTGGATTTTTGTCACTTTTTTGATGGATTTTTGTCACTTTTTTGATGGATTTTTGTCTTTTTTTTGCTGGATTTTTGTCTTTTTTTTGCTGGATTTTTGTCACTTTTTTAATTAATTTTTGTCACTTTTTTGCTGGATTTTTGTCTTTTTTTTGCTGGATTTTTGTCTTTTTTTTGCTGGATTTTTGTCGCTTTTTTGCTGGATTTTTGTCATTTTTGTCAATTTACATCCTCATTTTCTTCTCGTTTTTTGTCGCTATTTTAAAGAAGTTTTTAGATTTGGAGAATTTGCAGAACAGGAGAAAACATGTTCAGGTGGGAGTTAAGAGGTTAAGAGGTTAACATGAATTCTCACTCCAGCCACTAGGGGGCAGCCAAAGTAAAAGATTCCTCACGTGTCGAGCAGAGGATATAAAAAACACATTATAGCCCCATGGTAAATGGTCAGTCTGTCCCAGGGCAGCTCCCATACGGACAACCGAGTTCCAATTAAAACCAAAAGGAGTTATGTTTGTTAAATAAAAGTCTATTCCACTCTTTTTTTTACGTTCTGCTACAGAATCGAGGGAAAGTCTCCTCACCCTCCTTGTCCGTGAGCTTTTCTCCCAGGCCGGTGAGTTTGGCTCGGAGCTCTGCCACCAGGATGTAGCCCTTCTGCTCTTTGTCCGCCATCCCCAGGGCCTCCAGGATCTCGTCCTCTGGCGCCTCCTGCTGGAGCTGTCGGTGCATGATGCTCAGGAACGTGGAGAAGTCCAGCTCTCCTCCTCGACCTGGGAACACGTACAGAGAAGATCAGACTAACTACTGGTCCACTGCAGGAACACACACGTCCACATAGTCTGGTGCCCTCTGCTGGCGTTTTGTGGGACTTCATGAGCGTGAACCATTGAGGTATTTTCAAGGTGTATTTAACCTCTTAACTCCCGCCTGAACCGAGAGGATCTTTTTCCTCAAGTCAGATTTTTTTGTTGGGTCTTCAACTCATTTGTGTAACTTTTTTTGTCATTTTTGTCACATTTTTGTCATTTTTTCGTCAATTTTTTTAACACATTTTTGTCAAATTTTCATCACATTTTTGTCATTTTTTTGTATATTTTTAATCAAAGTTTTGTCACATTTTTGTCATTTTTTGCCATTTTTTCGTCAATTTTTTTTATCACATTTTTGTCATTTTTTGTCAAATTTTCATCACATTTGTCATTTTTTTGTACATTTTTAATCAAATTTTTGTCACATTTTTGTCATTTTTTTGTCACATTTTTGTCACATTTTTGTCATTTTTTCGTCCTTTTCCTTTATCACATTTTTGTCATTTTTTTGTTATTTTTTTGTTATTTTTTTGTCACATTTTTGTCATTTTTTGTCATTTTTTGTCACAATTTTTTTCTTTTTTTTTCTTCATTTTTTTGTCAATTTTTTGTAAATTTCTTGTGACATTTTTGTGACATTTTTGCCTCTTTTTCATAAATTTTTCATCACTTTTTTCTCAATGTTTTCTCACTTTTTTGTCACATTTCCATCATTGTATTCGTCTCACTTCTGTCTCTATTTTCTCCCCTTTTTCCCAGAAGCTTTTGGATTGGGGTAAAGCCAAACTGGAGAAAATGTGCTCGGTTCAGGTGAGAGTTAAGGGGTTAAATTGACCAAACCTTTTTTTTTCTGCAAAAAAAAGTTGCCAGTTTTCTCCAATTCTCTTTCCTCTGTTTAATGAAATGTTTGCAAATCTTGAGATATGAAACATGCGCTCATTTTTTATTTTTTTTCCTAGCATGACCTATACCGGTAACTCCCACTTCATAAACCTGTCCCGTGGCTGTCGGTCTGGTCTTTATCTCTGAATGAGGTCATTACGGGAGAAGTGGGGCTGTAGACGCTAATTGGCAAAGACAATATTGTGGATGTGATTATGTTGTTCAAACAGAGAAGCCGTTTGAGAGCGTAACGAGTAAACACGTGTCGAGCAAACTCCGCGCTCTGAACTGCAGCTTTAATTATGTCCGCTTCATAAAGTCTGTTCGCGGGAGATTAGGGACTTATTAGGAGCAGATAAAACCAGAGCAAAGTGTGCGGAGCGGCAATAATGAAGAGGAACAGGCCTTAATGACTTTTATATGAAAACTCAAGTTCATTTTTAAAGTAGGGCGGAGGATGTTGATTTTACTGATGACAGTTACAAAATCATTGACATGGTGTTTAACCCCTTAACTCCCACCTGAACCGAGCACGTTTTCTCCAGTTTGGCTTTACCCCAATCCAAAAGCTTCTGGAAAAAAGGTGTGAAAATAGCAACAAAACTGAGACGAAAACAATGATGGAAATGTGACAAAAAGTGTCGAAAAATGGATGAAAAAGCGGCAAAAATGTCACAAAAATGTTACGAGAAAATGACAAAAATTTGATAAAAATTTGACAAAAAATTTGACAAAAAAAGAAAAAAAATGATTAAAAAATTGACAAAAATGTGATGAAAATTCGACAAAAAATTAACAAAAAAATGACCAAAAAAATGTCAAAAATTTGATATAAAATTGACAAAAAATAAAAAAAAAAGACAAACATGTGACAAAAATTTGACAAAAATGTGACAAAAAAAGACAAAAAAATGATTAAAAAAATGACAAAAATGTGATGAAAATTTGACCAAAAAATTACCAAAAAAATGACAAAAAATGGACAAAAAAATTAGTCAATATAACATTGATTTTACTGATGACAGTTAAAAAAAATCATTGACATGGTGTTTAACCCCTTAACTCCCACCGGAACCGAGCACATTTTCCCCAGTTTGGCTTTACCCCAATCCAAAAGCTTCTGGAAAAATGGTGAGAAAATAGCAACAAAACTGAGACGAAAACAATGATGGAAATGTGACAAAAAAGTGACGAAAATTGATGAAAAAGCGGCAAAAATGTCACAAAAATGTTACAAAAAATGACAAAAATGTGACAAAATTGGACAAAAAAATGACAAAAAAATAGACAAAAAAATTTAAAAAAATGTGATAAAAAGACGAAAAAATGACTAAAAATGACAAAAAATTGACAAAAAAATGACAAAAAAATGTCAAAAATGTGACAAAAAAGTGATGAAAAATTGATGAAAAAGTGGCAAAAATGTGATAAAAAAGACAAAAAAAGACAAAAAAAGACAAAAAATTTGACAAAAAATTTGACAAAAATGTGACAAAAAAGTGACAAAAAATTGATGAAAAAATGACAAAAAAAGTTACAAAATTGAGTTGAATCCCCTACAAAAAAATGATGGAAAAAAATCTGATGACGTGAGGAAAAAGATCCTCTCGGTTCAGGCGGGAGTTAAGAGGTTACTAACGCAGCTACGATGGAAAAACAGGAGGTTTCCTGCTACACACAGCACAGGCCAAAAGTTTGGAAAAGCTTTTTTTATGTATTTGTTTTTCCTTTCATTTTAAAAGACTGTCGCTTTCATTCCTGCTTTACAGGGGCGGATCTAGAAAAAAAATCACGGGGTGGCAAGCAGGGTCAGAGATCATTTCTGGGGTGGCAACACATTTTACAATGTCAAATGTTAATAGCGGAGGTACGCAATTTTCCTTGATCGCAAGGCAATTATTCCGTTTAGATGCCGCCTGAGCCTCCGGAAATTATATAAAAATAGCAGCATTGTCCATAATATAAGTAGGGGGTTTCTAACTCAGATAGAATTTAATCTTTTGTAAAAAATAAACAGGTAAATCATCATTTTGGGGGCCACAGGAGTTGGCACATGGCTCCTTAAAGTTGTTATAATTCTTTGTCCTGTCAAAAAAGTACTAACTGAGAGTGAGCCTCTGAAGCACCCGAGTAGCTTCTAGAGCAGATGTGAGACATCACATGACATCTCCGACAGGGGCCGGGTCTCCGACAGGGGCCGGGTCTCCGACAGAGGCCGGGTCTCCGACAGAGGCCGGGTTCGCGGCTGGCGGAGGCAAATTAAAGCCGGTCTCTAAAACAGGCCGGGGCTTTTATTAGAAACTATAGCAGTAGAAATATTCCCCATGTTAGGAATTTGTCTCATACTGGTGTAAATGAAAACTCACGTGCAGGAAGTAACAAACTGAACCCGGGCCGAGGGGGGACGCTGCGGAGGAGCTGATCCCAGCGTAACTTTGACACAGATTTAGCCACTTTTCAAACCTCCTGTGACCATATTTGGAAACAGGACAAATGTTGTGTGACCCTCCAGGGTTTTAATAAAGTCTCCATCGCGTCTTCAAAGCACGTCCAGCTGCTCCGAGTGCAGGTCAGTCCCACGCCTCAAAATAACTCCTCCCATCAGCGCGAGCGTCTCGTCTTCTCTCGGGTCAGTCTCATGATCGATCACAAACACAAACGCTCCGTCTAAACTCGCCTTTTACACAAGATAACAACAAATAATCCGGTCCGCGGTAAAAACGAAACAGAAACCTGCAGTGACACTGATGTCAAAGCTCCGCTAACAGCAACGAAACACTTCCTGTTGTCCCGACAAAATAAAAGGCGTCAATGTTCCAGCCGCTGGGAGAGGGTTTGAAATGTTCATTAGTAAATGAACCTAATATTTTAGGTGCAAATGGACACAAATCTCGTTTTTCTTCATTTTCCTGGTCGTCCGTTTTGCTCAAATAGAAATAAAGGCCTGTCTCTAATTGTGGCCTGGTTCCAATAAAGGCCTGGTCCTGATGCCCTTGAGTAAATAAAGGCCCCGGCCGATATTAGAGCATTTACAGTATAAAACATATTTGGAGTCATTTCACCTGTTCTTGTTTCCTTCATAATCCCATTCATTGTTTAACGTCTTCAATGAGAATCGCAGTGTGTTAATAAAGACATAAAAAGTGTGTCCAAACTTTTGGCTGTGCTTTTAGTGCTTGATCCAGAATTGAGTCCTCTCCCCAAACAACTGAAACCGGAGCAACATCCAACCATCAATCGCTTTGTTCACTCGAGCAGCATTTTCCAACATGGCGTTTTTGACACTTACAAGAAACCGATTGAGCAAACGTGAGGCTTCAATGTCACCTCTTGAGTTGATTAATTAAAATAAATGCCTTCAGCTCCTCTGTACAGCTTCATACATCGCCTGTGAGCGCTTCCGTAATGCTGATAAATGAGCGTATGAATAATATAAAGCACATTAAGCGTCCCTCAGCGCTGTTCCGGCGGGTGACCACGCGTTCACGCTCCTCTCCCCGTGTCATGTCGCGTTATGTCCCATTACGGGCGTGTTTTAGAACAGATTCTCTGCTGTAGCCGTGAAGCCGGTAAATGTGATTACACGGAGCTTGTGGCGGTGAAACATGCTGCAGATCTCTTGTGTCTGTCGCCTTCGTCATGCACGAGCTTAATATTAGAAGCTGCAGTTACACGTATGACCTGAGGTGGCAGCAGTGAGTATAAAATGGCTAACTTGCATCTAGCCCCTTTAACCCCCTTAACTCCCGCCTGAACCGAGAGCATTTTCTCCAGTTTTGGCTTTACCCCGGTCCAAAAGCTTCAGGAAAAAGCTGTGAAAATAGCAAAGGAAATGTGACAAAAAAGGGAGAAAACATTGATGAAAAAGTGACGAGAAATTGATGAAAAAGTGGCAAAAATGTCACAAAAATGTCACAAGAAATTGACAAAAAATGGACAAAAAGATAACAAAAATGTGACAAAGAAATTACAAAGAAATTGCAAAAATGTGACAAAAAATTACAAAAATGTGATAAAAATGTGATTAAAAAATTGACCAAAAAATGACAAAAAATGATGAAAAAATGACAAAAATGTGACAAAAATGTGACAAAAATGTGACAAAAAAATGACAAAAATGTGACAAAAAAATGACAAAAAATGTGACAAAAAATGACAAAAAAAATGACAAAAAAATGACAAAAAATTGACAAAAAATGACAAAAAAATGACAAAAAAAGGACAAAAAAAGGACAAAAAAATGGACAAAAAAAATACAAAAATGTGACAAAAATGTGCCAAAAATGTGACAAAAAAATGACAAAAAAATGACAAAAAAATGACAAAAAAAAGGACAAAAAAAGGACAAAAAAAATATAAAAATGTGATAAAAATTTGACAAAAAATTACAAAAAAAATTACAAAAATGTGACAAAAATGTGATTGAAAAATGTGACAAAAAATGTCAAAAAAATTACCAAAAAGTTACAAAAATTAGTTGAACACCCAACAAAAAAACGATAGAAAAAAAATCTGAAGACGTGAGGAAAAAGATCCTCTCGGTTCAGGCGGGAGTTAAGAGGTTAATAAAGCAGCTACGTTGGAAAAACAGGACGTTTCCTGCTACACACAGTTCAAGCCAAAAGTTTGGAAACGCTTTTTTTATCTACTTGTTTTTCCTTTCATTCCAAATCTCTTGTGCTTGTGTCTGTCGCCTCCGGTAAGCGTGGGACGTGTGAGCAGATCGTTTTCAGGAGGTGATAGAGCTCTAACATGAGCTAAATGAGCGGACTGTTTCCTGATGCCCTCCCATTGACCCACCACCAGCGGGAACAGCCCTGAGGGAAGGGCAGAGCCACCCGGGCGGCTCAGGCGGCTGCACCATCGACCCGGCACCGCAGAAGTTTCCTCAGGCCATCTCAGCGCTCATACATTATTACTGTTCATTAAGTGAAGGTTCAAAGGAGGAACATTATTACATTAACCTGATGCGGATTTGAATAAATAATCGTTTGACACTTGTTAAAAGGCTTTGTGAGGTTTTTCAGCCGCATTTCCCCAAGATATTTAGAGGAACTGTTTTCAGTTCTGGAGAAGGAGGGACGAGATTATCCACACATCCCTCTGCAGGTCCATCAGTCCTGACAGGTCCATCAGTCTGGCCACGCCTTAGAGGAAAGAACAGCTGATAAGTGACACAAAGGGACAGATGTTGTGGCGGTGCACGGGGCGGCGCAGGCTCTTGGTGAATTATTGTCCGAGTGGCGGCGCTATATGTGCCACTGGCCTCCGCCACCTGCAGGGGGCGTCACAAGAGGAGGCGACTGCACTGATGGAAACACGGCTGACATTCACTTCCTGGTTTACATTGCGCTGTCTTGCGTTCTTTCTTAAGCCTTAGGCTCTCACAGGTCAAACTAAAAACTTGATTTACCCATCGTGAGCTAAACCATCGTGAGCTAAACCATCGTGAGCTAAACCATCGTGAGCTAAACCATCGTGAGCTAAACCATCGTGAGCTAAACCATGTTCACGTCTCCAGAGAAAAAGAGCTACAGCGTCCGCTGTAGCGCGGATCGGCCTGCGCTCGGCGTGAACGCGAAGCAAAACAAAAGCACATGTTCACCCCCCACTCCCCACAACCACTCTCCTGGAGGCGGAGTCGATCTGGATGGAGGAAAATGTGTGTCTCCACCCACTTAAATGCGCCAAGTCTGGAGCGGCAAGATCACAAAGTGCGCCCCGACTGAGGCAAAATGTCACGCTATCGTCTCCGTTTTGATGCACAAGATCAGGCCCAAAATCTCGAATCGTAATGTCTGACTAAATCAGGGACACGTGGCTCAGGAGCTGCAGCTCTCCAACCCTCTTTTGACCTCTCCACACGCAACATTTTGAAGACAATCTGCACCAAGTTGGCAAATAAAGTAACGGATACTGGCAGGTTTTTATACGTTGTATATTATATATATAGTTGCTTTTACTTGATCGCACATTTCCTGTTTATTTTGCTCCTCGAGTGTTTCTTCAGAGCTGATGAAACAAGTGCTTTTCTCCAATGTGAGATCAATAAAGTCTTACAATTCAACTCATTTTCTTTAAAGGAACAGACCACCATGTTTTTTCCATACTGAGATATGTTCTAACCTGAGCTTAGACGAGTTGATGCGTACCTCAGCTTTCCCCAAATCTCAAAGCTTCTTGACTGGAGAGTTCACAGTCTATCAGGCCTCTATGCCTTATTTGTAACTAGGCTGTGTCATTATCACGGTGTCACTTTTTTTGTTCTATTTATGTCACATTTTTGCTGCTGTTTTGTTGGGTTTTAGTTGCTTTTTTGACCATTTTTTTCTGCTTTTTCACCATTTTTTATTGCATTTTGACCATTTTCCTGCTTTTTTTAACCAGTTTTTCTTTGGCGTCTTTGTAACTTCTTTGTTCCTTTTCCATCCCTGTTTACGTCTCGTTTTCATCCATATTTTGGCGCTTAATTTCCAGAAGCTTTCAGATTTGGGTAAAGCCAAACTGGAGAAAATGTGCTCGGTCCAGGTGGGAGTTAAGAGGTTAATAAATCCTCTCCGTATAGTCCCTCTGGGGGTAATACAAGTGTTAATGGGATGATTGGGGGGGTCTTTCATCTCCCCCTGGTGGCCAGAAAACCACACTTGTCGGAGTCACCAATGTCTGGTCTTTGTGCGTGCGCTCAGTCACGCAAAACGACCAAAGATGTTGTTAGCATTAGCCTCTCCTAACATATCCCTATAGCTCCAAACGGGGGTGAAGTTGGAAGCGACCGAGCTCGTCCACGGGCACAAAGACCAGACAGGTACGGATCAACTCGTCTAAGCTCAGGTAAGAACATATCTCAGTATGGAAGAACCGTGGCCTGTTTCTTTAATTCTACTGAAATATCTTGGCTACAAAGTCAGGAGATGCATGTGGATTTTGTTGAATATTGTTCAGTGTCTCATATCAAAAAGGTTGGAGATCTCTGGACTAAAGGAACAATGGAAGTCATGAAGCTGAATCCACTAATGAATGAACCTGGAGAAAACCTGTTGTATCAAACCAGGTCAAATAGAAGAGAATGAAGGCGACTCTTCAGAACTGCTACCACTGCAAAAGTAAAACCCCAAATAACTTCTACTTTTAATACAGTT
>NC_136858.1:37778663-37928663 GCF_951799975.1 Gobius niger
TTCCCCCCATTTTTCTCCTCTTACCCTTTCGGTAACACTTTACATTACGGGCCGGTAAATCCATGGTACTTACAGTGGTAAATACTAGTAATTGGGGTTAGGGAGTCACAGAGTTACCACAGTATCTCTCATTATTAAGAGATACTGGGGTAACTCTTAGTAATGAAGGTTCTATTTACTATGGTACTTACTGGTAATTCAAGGATTCTACAGCAAAAATTTATAGGTAGTAAATGTGGTACTTCTACAAACAGAAGTAATTTCTAGGATTGTGTGACTATAAAACAACATAAAACTGCATTAGAGAAAACAAGAAGCACAACCTTCATTACTAAGAGTTACCACTGTTTCTAGAAGTACATACCTTGTAATTCTCACTATAGTATCCTTTAAGTACCACAATAAGTACCTTTAAGTACCACTATTATTACTAGTATTTACCACTGTAAGTACCACAATAAGTACCTAGAATTACCACTGTAAGTACCACAATAAGTACCTATAAGTACCACTGTTATTACTAGTATTTACCACTGTAAGTACCACAATAAGTACCTAGAATTACCACTGTAAGTACCACAATAAGTACCTTTAAGTACCACAATAAATACTAGTATTTACCACTGTTAGTACCACCATAAGTACCTTTAAGTACCACTATAAATACTAGTATTTACCACTGTAAGTACCACAATAAGTACCTTTAAGTACCACTATAATTACTAGTATTTACCACTGTAAGTACCACAATAAGTACCTTTAAGTACCACTATAATTACTAGTATTTACCACTGTAAGTACCACAATAAGTACCTTTAAGTACCACTATAATTACTAGTATTTACCACTGTAAGTACCACAATAAGTACCTAGAAGTACCACTATAATTACTAGTATTTACCACTGTAAGTACCACAATAAGTACCACTGTAAGTACCACAATAAGTACCTATAAGTACCACTATTATTACTAGTATTTACCACTGTAAGTACCACAATAAGTACCTTTAAGTACCACTATAATTACTAGTATTTACCACTGTAAGTACCACCATAAGTACCTTTAAGTACCACTATAATTACTAGTATTTACCACTGTAAGTACCACAATAAGTACCTATAAGTACCACTATTATTACTAGTATTTACCACTGTAAGTACCACAATAAGTACCTAGAATTACCACTGTAAGTACCACAATAAGTACCACTGTAAGTACCACAATAAGTACCTATAAGTATCACTATTATTACTAGAATTACCACTGTAAGTACCACAATAAGTACCTATAAGTATCACTATAATTACTAGTATTTACCACTGTAAGTACCACAATATGTGTCTAGAAGTATCACTATAATTACTAGTATTTACCACTGTAAGTACCACAATAAGTACCTTTAAGTACCACTATAATTACTAGTATTTACCACTGTAAGTACCACAATAAGTACCTAGAAGTACCACTATAATTACTAGTATTTACCACTGTAAGTACCACAATAAGTACCACTGTAAGTACCACAATAAGTACCTATAAGTACCACTATAATTACTAGTATTTACCACTGTAAGTACCACAATAAGTACCTTTAAGTACCACTATAATTACTAGTATTTACCACTGTAAGTACCACCATAAGTACCTTTAAGTACCACTATAATTACTAGTATTTACCACTGTAAGTACCACAATAAGTACCTTTAAGTATCACTATTATTACTAGTATTTACCACTGTAAGTACCACAATAAGTACCTATAAGTATCACTATTATTACTAGTATTTACCACTGTAAGTACCACAATAAGTACCTAGAATTACCACTGTAAGTACCACAATAAGTACCTATAAGTACCACTATAAATACTAGTATTTACCACTGTAAGTACCACAATAAGTACCTTTAAGTATCACTATTATTACTAGTATTTACCACTGTAAGTACCACAATAAGTACCTAGAAGTACCACTATAATTACTAGTATTTACCACTGTAAGTACCACAATAAGTACCTATAAGTACCACTATTATTACTAGTATTTACCACTGTAAGTACCACAATAAGTACCTAGAATTACCACTGTAAGTACCACAATAAGTACCTATAAGTACCACTATTATTACTAGTATTTACCACTGTAAGTACCACAATAAGTACCTTTAAATATCACTATTATTACTAGTATTTACCACTGTAAGTACCACAATAAGTACCTATAAGTACCACTATAATTACTAGTATTTACCACTGTAAGTACCACAATATGTACCTTTAAGTACCACTATAATTACTAGTATTTACCACTGTAAGTACCACAATATGTGTCTAGAAGTATCACTATAATTACTAGTATTTACCACTGTAAGTACCACAATAAGTACCTTTAAGTACCACTATAATTACTAGTATTTACCACTGTAAGTACCACAATATGTGTCTAGAAGTATCACTATAATTACTAGTATTTACCACTGTAAGTACCACAATATGTACCTTTAAGTACCACTATAATTACTAGTATTTACCACTGTAAGTACCACAATAAGTACCTATAAGTATCACTATTATTACTAGTATTTACCACTGTAAGTACCACCATAAGTACCTTTAAGTACCACTATAAATACTAGTATTTACCACTGTAAGTACCACTATAAGTACCTTTAAGCACCACTATTATTACTAGTATTTACCACTGTTAGTACCACCATAAGTACCTTTAAGTACCACTATAAATACTAGTATTTACCACTGTAAGTACCACTATAAGTACCTTTAAGCACCACTATTATTACTAGTATTTACCACTGTTAGTACCACCATAAGTACCTTTAAGTACCACTATAAATACTAGTATTTACCACTGTAAGTACCACCATAAGTACCTTTAAGCACCACTATTATTACTAGTATTTACCACTGTAAGTACCACCATAAGTACCTTTAAATACCACAATAAATACTAGTATTTACCACTGTAAGTACCACAATAAGTACCTATAAGTATCACTATTATTACTAGTATTTACAACTGTAAGTACCACAATAAGTGTCTAGAAGTACCACTATAATTACTAGTATTTACCACTGTAAGTACCACAATAAGTACCTAGAAATACCACTGTAATTACTAGTATTTACCACTGTAAGTACCACCATAAGTACCTTTAAGTACCACAATAAATACTAGTATTTACCACTGTAAGTACCACAATAAGTACCTAGAATTACCACTATTATTACTAGTATTTACAACTGTAAGTACCACAATAAGTGTCTAGAAGTACCACTATAATTACTAGTATTTACCACTGTAAGTACCACAATAAGTACCTTTAAGGACCACTATAATTACTAGTATTTACCACTGTAAGTACCACAATAAGTACCTAGAATTACCACTATAATTACTAGTATTTACCACTGTAAGTACCACAATAAGTACCTAGAATTACCACTATAATTACTAGTATTTACCACTGTAAGTACCACAATAAGTACCTTTAAGTAACACTATTATTACTAGTATTTACCACTGTAAGTACCACAATAAGTACCACTGTAAGAACCACAATAAGTACCTATAAGTACCACTATAATTACTAGTATTTACCACTGTAAGTACCACAATAAGTATCTTTAAGCACCACTATTATTACTAGTATTTACCACTGTAAGTACCACAATAAGTACCACTGTAAGTACCACAATAAGTACCTTTAAGTACCACTATTATTACTAGTATTTACCACTGTAAGTACCACAATAAGTACCACTGTAAGTACCACAATAAGTACCTAGAATTACCACTTTAAGTACCACAATAAGTACCTAGAAGTACCACTATTATTACTAGTATAAGTACCAAGGACTCACCGGCCCGTACTGTAAAGTGTTTCCCGTCTTTCTTACTTTTTGCCTCTCAATATTTCCCAAATTCTTCCCCATTTTTCCCACATTTCTCAACACTGGAGATGAACCCGATATTGTAAATTTGCGTTTCTTCCAAACACGACTGCTGCGTGTTCTGGTTCTCGATGACAAGCATGTTTGTGCAGGCATCGGCCAAGCCAACAAGCCATGACTGTGATTTAAAACGCTGCAATTTTACAATCTCAGTTATTCCTCAGACGATTTCCCTTTAAAGACGAGCTTTTCGGGAACCACTGGCTTATAAATGATCACTCCGTGGACTTAACGGAGATCTTTACCATAAAATATTCAATCAAAAGCAAAAATAAAAGGTCTCCACGGAGCACGTAATCCTCTTTAAGGCACTGCAGAAATCCAATTACATTACACTTCCAAACAGAACCCTGGGGCTCCACCTTAAACACGCGGTAGATGAAGTTCAAATGTCAATCATGCAGCTTTGTGATGGTGTGGACAGTGTTGTGTGGGGAATACCAATGAGGAGGGTTATGTTTTTGTTTTGCCCCTTTGCAATATAGATTCTGTGTTCATTTTCGACTTAATCTAAAATGAAATGAGTCACATTATTGCATCTCCCACATGCACAAAGCACAGATCGGTTCCTTTGGCAGTGAATTGAAATGATTCTCATTCAAACCGTGTTAATAAACGCTTTCGTCTCTTCGTTTCATTTTGTTTTTGTGATTGTTTTAGCCACATTAACTACATTCAGAGGTGGGAGACTCGAGTCGGAATTTTCGGGACTTGAGACTGACTTGACCGAAGCTCCGAAAAGACTTGACTTGACTTGGGACTCGCTGTTTGTGACTCGAGACTTAACTTGGACTTGAGGCCAGTGACTCTCAGTGACTCGCTGTGACTTTATAGTTATTATTTATTTGAGTGAAACTGTCGAAAGATCAGGATTCATTCAAAAATCCAGCAAAAAAGTGACAATAATCCAGCAAAAAAGTGACAAAAATCCAGCAGAAAAAATGACAAAAATCCAGCAAAAAATGACAAAAATCCAGCAGAAAAAAAGACAAAAATCCAGCAAAAAAGTGACAAAAATCCAGTAAAAAAAAGACAAAAATCCAGCAAAAAAAAGACAAAAATCCAGTAAAAAAAAGACAAAAATCCAGCAAAAAAAAGACAAAAATCCAGCAAAAAAAAGACAAAAATCCAGCAAAAAAAAAGACAAAAATCCAGCAAAAAAATGACAAAAATCCAGCAGAAAATGACAAAAATCCAGCAAAAAATGACAAAAATCCAGCAAAAAATGACAAAAATCCAGCAAAAAAGTGACAAAAATCCAGCAAAAAAGTGACAAAAATCCAGCAAAAAATGACAAAAATCCAGCAAAAAAGTGACAAAAATCCAGCAAAAAAGTGACAAAAATCCAGCAAAAAAAGTGACAAAAATCCAGCAAAAAATGACAAAAGTGCAGCAAAAAAAGTGACAAAAATCCAGCAAAAAATGACAAAAATCCAGCAAAAAAAGTGACAAAAATCCAGCAAAAAATGACAAAAATCCAGCAAAAAAGTGACAAAAATCCAGCAAAAAAAATGACAAAAATCCAGCAAAAAAATGACAAAAATCCAGCAAAAAAGTGACAAAAATCCAGCAAAAAAGTGACAAAAATCCAGCAAAAAAAGTGACAAAAATCCAGCAGAAAAAATGACAAAAATCCAGCAAAAAAAGTGACAAAAATCCAGCAGAAAAAATGACAAAAATCCAGCAAAAAAGTGACAAAAATCCAGCAAAAAAAGTGACAAAAATCCAGCAAAAAATGACAAAAATACAGCAAAAAAGTGACAAAAATACAGCAAAAAATGACAAAAATACAGCAAAAAAGTGAGGGGGGGTTATGTTTTTGTTTTGCCCCTTTGCAATATAGATTCAGTGTTCATTTTCATCTTAATCCAGGGGCGGACTGGTCATATGTCCATTCTGGAAGAGCACAGAGGGGCCACCGGTCCCGCCTCAACCGAGCTTTAACCCAATTCTAAAAGCTAAAAAGAAAAGCATCAAAATAGCGAGAAAAAAAAAGAGGATGAAAACAAAACAAAAATGTGCCGGAAAAGCAACAAAAAAGTGACATAAAAATGTGATAAAAAGGCAACAAACAACATGAGAAAAACACAAACAAATGATAGAAAAAAATCATGAAAAAAGCCAACAAAAATATGACAAAAATGACGTGACGCAAAAGTTTCCATCACTTTTGTAGGTCTTAGCTTTCCTTTGCTCTCCAGTCGAGAAGCTTTTAGATTTGGGTAAAGCCCAGTATTAAAAAAAAACATGAATCTAAAAGGAATTCCGTGGAGTTTGGTGCACCACAAGGTTCCATTTTGGGACCATTGTTATTTATTATTTATATGAATGATTTTGCTTCTGTTTCTATGACCACATTTCCAGTTCTTTTTGCTGATGATACCAATAAAAAAAATAATAATACAAAGTCGACCTGGGGAAAATGCACTCGTTATTGTTAAGGCGGGGGGTCAGAGGTTAAAATATGTATTTGTGGAAGTGTCACAATTACGCTAATTTGGGCCAGGCTGGTCAGAGTCCAGGGCTGTTTTTCAATCCCAGTCCAGCCCCTGAACAGCTCGAAGGTCCAAAACATTGTGGAATATAATAACTGTATGAAGCTCTGTGTTTAATGAGGTCGACTCTGTCCATCTGCCCAAGTGGAACAAAAAGGCTTTGTCCAGAGGAATCGCAGCAAAAACTCTCCTTTAAATGAGAATAACGAATGATGAGAATAACGATGAATTTTGTGAAGCTTGAAGTAGACTTTCTCGGCTTCACTTTTCCCCCCCCGAGCTAATTTCAGCTTTTTCTCTGAACTTGAGTGCAGCGTGGCGCGTTTCTTACTCACCATTGATTTGATCCTGCGTGAGGAACTTTGCCTGGAGGGAAATGGGGGAAAGGGCACACGTCAAAAAGCATCGAAACAGGAGAGCGCGAGGTGAAGCCGGGTTAAAAAAAAAAACGTTCACTTCACACAAAAAAAAGCCCCTCGGTAACGAAACTCACCATGTTCGCCGCGTCCGGAAGCTGATCCAGGCTGACGCTGTAACAGGAGAATCCAAAGGGAGGGGAGGAACCGCATCCACTATCCACTGACAGGGAGGGGACTCGCGGGACAGAGGAACCGCATCCACTATCCACTGACAGGGAGGGGACTCGCGGGACAGAGGAACCACATCCACTGACAGGGAGGGGACTCGCGGGACAGAGGAACCACATCCACTGACAGGGAGGGGACTCGCGGGACAGAGGAACCACATCCACTATCCACTGACAGGGAGGGGGCTCGCGGGACAGAGGAACCACTGACAGGAGAGAGGAGGGTTTGGATACAGCGTTTTCATCACATCAGAGTATGAAGATATAGATCGCCTTATGACCTCATGATTCACGTTGTTTAGACCTAAGTACAGTTGTTTTAATCTGTCTATAAAAGAAGTACCCAAATGAAACACTGCATCTTCAAAATAATAATAATTTTATTTGTTATTAACCATCCATTAACCTCTTAACTCCCACCTGAACTTGTTTTCTCCTGTTCTCCAAGTTCTCCAAATCGAAAAGCTTCGAAAGCAGCGATAAGAAAAAAAGAAAATGAGGATGTAAACACAACAAAAAGCACTAAAAAGTGAAAAAAAAAGCGACAAAAACGACCAAAACTCAACAAAAAAGTGACAAAAATCCAGCAAAAAAATGACAATAATCCAGCAAAAAAAAGACAAAAATCCAGCAAAAAAGTGACAAAAATCCAGCAAAAAAGTGACAAAAATCCAGCAAAAAATGACAAAAATCCAGCAAAAAAAGTGACAAAAATCCAGCAAAAAAAGTGACAAAAATCCAGCAAAAAAGTGACAAAAATCCAGCAAAAAATGACAAAAATCCAGCAAAAAAGTGACAAAAATCCTGCAAAAAAGTGACAAAAATCCAGCAAAAAAGTGACAAAAATCCAGCCAAAAAGTGACAAAAATCCAGCAAAAAAAGTGACAAAAATCCAGCAAAAAAGTGACAAAAATCCAGCAAAAAAGTGACAAAAATCCAGTTAAAAAGTGACAAAAATCCAGTTAAAAAGTGACAAAAATCCAGCAAAAAAGTGACAAAAATCCAGCAAAAAAGTGACAAAAATCCTGCAAAAAAGTGACAAAAATCCAGCAAAAAAGTGACAAAAATCCAGCCAAAAAGTGACAAAAATCCTGCAAAAAAGTGACAAAAATCCAGCAAAAAAAGTGACAATAATCCAGCAAAAAAAGTGACAAAAATACAGCAAAAAAAGTGACAATAATCCAGCAAAAAAAGTGACAAAAATACAGCAAAAATACAAAAATACCCCACTGACAGGGAGGGGACTCGCGGGACAGAGGAACCACTGACAGGAGAGAGGAGGGTTTGGATACAGCATTTTCATCACATCAGAGTATGAAGATATAGATCGCCTTATGACCTCATGATTCACGTTGTTTAGACCCAAGTACAGTTGTTTTAATCATATTGGTTTTCTGTCTATAAAAGAGTATCCATATGAAACACTGTATCTTCAAAATGTTGTGCAATGTGATGTGCTATTTAGCAATCTGTAATCACCTGTATGTAGTGAATATATACACAATAGAATAAGTAAGGATTAAACTGGGAGCTGCATTAGACGGTTCTAATGCCCGACTCAGTGTTGTTCCTCCTGCATTATAACGTCTATCGCGGCTCCTCGTTGTTTAATCCGCTTATACCAGGGTCCCACAAACCTAACATTTATAATAAATGTTTTTTTCATTGGCTAAACTCACTAAATCTGCCAGACTACGGGACTATTTTGTGTGGGTTATTAGCCGGTCACTGAAGGCTGGTCTCAGAGCGAGTCATTCTCCGCAGCTATTACGAGGATCTCAGTCAGGCTCAACGACACAACATCAGCACAGAATCACAACACAACAGGACTAACCCGGAAACACTTTTCCCTGGAAGTAAACACCGATATGCGGCACTCGTGGGCAGGAGTTATTGACCTTTTTTTTTGTCACATTATTTGTCTTTTTTTGTCTTTTTTTTGTTTGTTTGTTTTTTTTTTCTTTAGTTTTTCTTTTTTTTTCTTTCTTTTGTCTTTTTTTGTCACATTTTTTGTCATATTTTTTGTCATATTTTTTGTCACATTTTTGTCTTTTTTGTCACATTTTTGTCTTTTTTTTTTTTTTTTGTCTTTTTGGGGTTTTTTTTGTCATTTTTTGTCATTTTTTGGTCATTTTTTGTCATATTTTTTATCTTTTTTTTGTCTTTTTTTGTCTTTTTTTTGTCATTTTTTGTCTTTTTTTTTCACATTTTTGTCTTTTTTGTCACATTTTTGTCTTTTGTTTTTTTTTTTCTCTTTTTTTTTGTCTTTTTGGGGGTATTTTTGTCATTTTTTGTCATTTTTTTGTCATTTTTTGTCATTTGTCATTTTTTGTCATTTTTTGGTCATTTTTTGTCACATTTTTTATCTTTTTTTTGTCTTTTTTTGTCTTTTTTTTGTCATTTTTTGTCATTTTTTGTCACATTTTTTGTCACATCTTCATCATTGTTTTCGTCTCAGTTCTGTCGCTATTTTCACACCTTTTTTCCAGAAGCTTTTGGATTGGGGTAAAGCCGAGCTGGAGAAAATGTGCTCGGATCAGGCGGGAGTTCAGGGGTCAACCTGAAGAAACAGCTGCGGTGGAGTCGCTCACACCTGGGCCCCCCCAACTCAAACTTTTATGTTTGACTTTACTAATCCAGACAAATATGCTTCAATGCAGGATCATTTTATGTACATCTGAAAATGATGAATAGCCTTAACCGTTTCCAATAGAAATGTAAAGCTCATATGTTATTAACAGTAGCTAACCTAGCTGCTCACGCTCCTCTACAAACATTTAGCAAACACTAAATCCATCTCATACGTTCCTGTCAGTCACTAATTACGCCTTGGTTAGTGCTAGATCGTCTGCTCCGGAGGGACAGTCTGCTGTGAAAACGTGAGATATCATGACACAAATTAAGGTTAGGGCCAGGGAAATGGTTAACCTCTTAACTCCCGCCTGAACCGAGAGGATCTTTTTTCCTCACGTCATCAGATTTTTTCCCCAACATTTTTTTGGTTGGGTGTTCAACTATTTTTTTGTAATTTTTTATCACATTTTTGTCATTTTTTCGGCAATTTTTAATCATTTTTTTTGTCACATTTTTGTCATTTTTTTTGTCATTCATTTTTTTTTGTCATTCACATTTTTGTCATTTTTTTGTCACATTTTGTCACATTTTTGTCATTTTTTTGTCACATTTTGTCACATTTTGGTCATTTTTTCGTCAATTTTTTATAAAAATTTTGTCATTTTTTCGTCATTTTTTTATTGAATTTTTTTCACATTTTTTTTGTCAATGTTTTCTCACTTTTTTGTCACATTTCCATCATTGTTTTATAGCTTTTTCCCAGAAGCTTTTGGAGTGGGGTTAAGCCAAACTGGAGAAAATGTGCTCGGTTCAGGTGGGAGTTAAGGGGTTAACCTTAAGGATTAGGATTAGGATTATTTGTATTTTTAGACAAACCAACTCATAGATCTATACAAACTCACAGCAGACCGTCCCTCCGGAGCAGACGATCTAGCACTAACCTTACGCCTTTATCTGACTCAGCTGTGTCATGCGTTGCTATGGCGACGCCACAGCGGAGTGATATCCCAGTGATTTACGCCGGGCTCAGACCAAGCGGAAAAAAAACGCTTTTCGTTGCTCAGCTTGCTCCACTTCCTTGGCCAGCCCCCCCCCCCCTTGTGCAGGAGCGCGTGGATGTGGGTTTGAGACGCAGCTTTTTCGCATGAGCCAATTACGCACAGGTGTCTGTCAGATCTAGTTCTGTGGTTGGTGGAGCCGCCACCGGAAATGGCTCTGTATTTGCATAGCGTTGACATTTTTTTAACGCCAGTCTTCGCGCCGCTCTCCTGTGGATTTCCAGAGGCTTCTTTCCGGTCGCCAGGCAGCATAGGGAATGAATGGAAGCTCGCCGCTCTCCTCTCTTCCGCCGCTCTAGGTCTGAGCCCTGGCGTCAACTACCGGACTACGTGTGCGGTTATACCAAAATAATGCACCGGCCAATCAGAATCCAGTATTCACCCAGACCATGGGATATTACGACATAAGGTTAGGGTTAAAGGAACAGGCCACCATTTTTTCAAACGGTGACATGTTCACCCGAGTTGATACGTACCGGTCTTAAGAAGACACTCGCCAGAAGTTGGAGTTTCTTTCCGGGATTCGGCGACTCTCAGCCAGAATAGTGTTTTTCTGTGACTGTCTCTTAACCTCTTACCACCCGCCAAAACCAAATGCTTTCTCTCCTCTTTGCCATTGTCGTCACTTTTTATTTCCCTTATGTGTTTTTGTCACTTTTTTATTCCTTTTTTGCTGTTCTTTTGTCACTTTTTTGCAGGATTTTTGTCACTTTTTTGTTGGATTATTGTCACTTTTTTGCTGGATTTTTGTCATTTTTTTGCTGGATTATTGTCAATTTTTTTGCTGGATTTTTGTCACTTTTTTGCTGGATTTTTGTCACTTTTTTGCTGGATTTTTGCCATTTTTTTGCTGGATTTTTGTCATTTTTTTGCTGGATTATTGTCAATTTTTTTGCTGGATTTTTGTCACTTTTTTGCTGGATTTTTGTCACTTTTTTGCTGGATTTTTGCCTTTTTTTTGCTGGATTTTTGTCATTTTTTTGGTTGTTTTATTGTATCAAGGGAAGTGTAAAATGAAGTGTTTTATTAACCTCTTACCACCCGCCGAAACCGATTGCCTTCTGTCCTCTTTGGCTATAGGCCTGTGTAACTCCTCATTTGAAAGCTAAGACCCACAAAACTGATCTTTTTCCTCATTGTTGCTGTGTTGAGTCACCTTTTTTATGTTTTATTTTGTGTTTTTTTTTTTTGTTTTTGTCACTTTTTGTTGAATTTTTGTTGAATTTTTGTTGAATTTTTGTTGAATTTTTGTTGAATTTTTGTTGAATTTTTGTTGAATTTTTGTTGATTTTTTGTTGAATTTTTGTTGAATTTTTGTTGAATTTTTGTCAAATTTTTGTAGATTTTTTGTCGATTTTTTGTCACATTTTTGTCGAATTTTTGTCAAATTTTTGTCAAATTTTTGTCGTTTTTTTTGTAGATTTTTTGTCACATTTTTGTCGCATTTTTGTCGCATTTTTGTTGCATTTTTGTCACATTTTTGTTGAATTTTTGTCACATTTTTGTCGAATTTTTGTCACATTTTTGTCGAATTTTTGTCGAATTTTTGTCACATTTTTGTCGAATTTTTGCCACATTTTTGTCGAATTTTTGCCACATTTGTCGCATTTTTGTCACATTTTTGTCACATTTTTGTCACATTTTTGTCATATTTTTGTCACATTTTTGTTGAATTTTTGTCCCATTTTTGTTTAATTTTTGTCACATTTTTGTCACATTTTTGTTGAATTTTTGACACATTTTTGTCGAATTTTTGTCACTTTTTTGCCACATTTTTGCCACATTTTTGCCACATTTTTGTTGAATTTTTGTTGAATTTTTGTCACTTTTTTGACACTTTTTTGACACATTTTTGTCACTTTTTTGTTGCGTTTACATCCTTGTTTTCTTCTCATATTTTGTGGCTGTTTCGGTGCTTTTTTCCCAAGAAGCTTTGTGATTAGGGTAAAGCCAAACTGGAGAAAATGGGATCCGTTCAGGCGGGAGTTAAGAGGTTAAAAAAAACTAAGGAGCAAAAATATAACCAAACTTAAATGATTAGCGCTCTTGCTTCACAGCCAGATGGTCCCAGGTTCGATCTCCAGCTGGGCGGGGCCTTTCTGTGTGGACTTTACATGTTCTCCCGTGTCTGCACAGGTTTCCCCATCACTAAAAACATGTACAATAGGTAAATCCTATCTGCAGATGTGTCGCCCCAGCAAAGTCAAATACACGGATCACAGGACAAAGCTTCAGAATCCAACACAAACATGCACCACAGTGAACTCCAGTCATTTTAATCAGTAGAAGTATTTTCTAATGAAACCCCTCGTGTCTCGTCTCTCCCGGGACGTCCCAGGTGTGGACGGCAGGATCCGCGGTGACTCTGTGGCCCGGCTCTCCCGCGGTTTTATTTACAGAACATGAATATTGATCAGTGTCTGTGGCTTTAGTGTCTTTCCCAAAGTGATGCCAGCGGAGTTTGATTACAGCGTGACCCTTAATGCACACAAGAGGCACGAGAGCACAAGAAATGAAACACAGGTGAGTAAGAACACAGATATGAGGAGCATTAATGAAACACAGGTGAATAAGAACACAGATATAAAGAGCATTAATGAAACACAGGTGAATAAGAACACAGATATAAAGAGCATTAATGAAACACAGGTGAGTAAGAACACAGATATAAAGAGCATTAATGAAACTCAGGTGAATAAGAACACAGATATGAGGAGCATTAATGAAACACAGGTGAGTAAGAACACAGATATAAAGAGCATTAATGAAACACAGGTGAATAAGAACACAGATATAAGGAGCATTAATGAAACACAGGTGAATAAGAACACAGATATGAGGAGCATTAATGAAACACAGGTGAGTAAGAACAGATATAAGGAGCATTAATGAAACACAGGTGAATAAGAACGCAGATATAAAGAGCATTAATGAAACTCAGGTGAGTAAGAACACAGATATAAGGAGCATTAATGAAACACAGGTGAATAAGAACGCAGATATAAAGAGCATTAATGAAACTCAGGTGAGTAAGAACACAGATATAAGGAGCATTAATGAAACACAGGTGAGTAAGAACACAGATATAAGGAGCATTAATGAAACACAGGTGAGTAAGAACACAGATATGAGGAGCATTAATGTGTGGATCTCCCTTTGAGACTTTGGAGACATAAGCCCTATTCGCACCGGATTAGTTTTACCTGCACTGAGAAAAATAAAACATCGGCTTAATCTGAAAAATGTATAGAAATCATTTACTTCTGCATTTTAGTAGTTGTTCATAATGATATATATTCATTAGTCCAACTATAAATGTTTCATCTGTAACTGTGAACATTTTAAATTGGTTCAACAAAAAATGTTCGTGACCTGAATGTTCAAAGGTTCATTGAGTCAATTTAAAACTCTTCATTGAACCAATGTACTTTTAGCCCTTGTGTTGTCATGTTCCGGGCATTTGGATGCAAGGTGACACAAGGGGGCGCCCTTCCAACCTTCTCAGTGTAAATGTGAGTTGACTTTCTTCAGAGTGAGACTTTAGGTCAGACACAATGGGCCAGATCTTGTGGCGGCGCACGGGGCGGCGCAGGCTCTTGGCGAATTATTTCCCGAGTGGCGGCGCTATATGTGCCACTGGCCTCCGCCACCTGCAGGGGGCGTCACAAGAGGAGGCGACTGCACTGATGGAAACACGGCTGACGTTCACTTCCTTGTTTACATTGCGCTGTCTTGCGTTCTTTCTTAAGCCTTAGGCTCTCACAGGTCAAACTCAAAACTTTATTTACCCCATCGTGAGCTAAACCATCGTGAGCTAAACCATGTTCACGTCTCCAGAGAAAAAGAGCTACAGCGTCCGCTGTGGCGCGGATCGGCCGCGCTCGGCGTGAACGCGAAGCAAAACAAAAGCACATGTTCACCCCCCACTCCCCACAACCACTCTCCTGGAGGCGGAGTCGATCTGGTTGGAGGAAAATGTGTGTCTCCACCCACTTAAATGCACTAAGTCTGGAGCGGCAAGATCACAAAGTGCTGCTACTGAGGCAAAATGTCACGCTATCGTCTACGTTTTGATGCACAAGATCGGGCCCCATGAGTGACAGTAACATGAGGCTAAACACAGTGAGCTCTTTGTTTCCAGTAAAAAGGCTGAGGCCTCATTGCTCTTCAGTCACAGACTGAGAAGTGAAGAAGGAAGTCATGGAGCTTCTGCTTTAGACAGAACTTCAGACTTCTGCTGAAGTTTGTGTCACCTTGCATCCAAATGCCCGGAACATGACAACACAAGGGCTAAAAGTACATTGGTTCAATGAAGAGTTTTAAATTGACTCAATGAACCTTTGAACGTTCAAGTCACGAACATTTTTTGTTGAACCAATTTATAATGTTCACAGTTACAGATGAAACATTTATAGTTGGACTAATGAATATATATCATTATGAACAACTAGTAAAATGCAGATGTAAATGATTTCTATACATTTTTCAGATTAAGCCCATGTTTTATTTTTCTCAGTGTGGGACCACATGTGATTTGTAATAATCAATCTGTGATGTTAATCCTGTGTCAGTGTTTTGCGATGTAAAAATTCCCCTGCAAATGACCTGCTATATTTTGCTGATTTTGCTCTCTGGGCTTCGTGTATTTTATCCAAAGTCCTTGCCTTTTAGATGACATGGTTTTATGTGTATGTACTACAGTCTCCAGAGGTACTCACAAAGAACTGCACCTGAATGAGTCTTCTCGCGTTATGTTTTTGTCTCTGTGGCTGATTCACCTGCTTACGCTCAGTGTGGAGGTTGTGGGTTAGACTCCGAGTATCTTTAAAGACCACAGCTATAATAATCACCCCTATATCCTCGCAAAAAGCAGCTGAAGCAAGCATGTCACTTCATGTTTACCCGCCATAAGCCGCTTAAACGCCAGTGACATGATTGGCTTTACGTGTCTTTATAAACATCGCAGCACATTTATTTGCCTTATCGGTGCCTGGTACGTGAGTGTAAATTGGTTTAGCAGCAGCGCCGAGGTTCAATGGAGCTATTTTTACCCCGGTGTCTATAGGATTTTGCTGCTGACGTGGTACATTCAATGATAAACCTGATTTATGTGGCCTGAATCCAGTCGCCTGCTGTTCACACCGGGGGAGGACGTCCATACGGCTGCATGTGCACCTCAGTGCAGATATCAGACCTTTCATACCGAGGGGAGGGGGCTCTCGGGCTCTGTAATTGGAATGATCTGTTTAAGGGGGTTGTTAGACACGCTGGACATTGAAAATAAGACGCAAACACAGACTCTCTGTAATCTGTAAACCCAGAGGACTTCATGTTTCCCCACATGTTATGTTAAAGAGGGGGTATTCTACGAAGGAGCATTGTAGTCAGTGAAAAAAAAAAAAGTCTGTTTTAACGAGAAAAGTTCTGTTTTGACGAGAAAAGTTCTGTTTTAACGTGCAAAATAAATCCTGTTTTTACGAGAAAAGTTTCAGATTCAGAAAGTTTCTCAGATATCCCCACCGTTGTTCAACGCGCTGGTTGTGGTTACTTGAACCAGTTATATAACATCTTTTGGCAAAATCGTCTGTATGTTCGTTTCTTTAAGTAGTAGTTTATTCGGTCAGTTCATTCATTCCTTTAAACGTAAAGACATTTCCAATTTTTTGTGAACAACACGACCGAAAGGGTTTAGGCTGAAGTAAAAACTTATAACGCCCTAACCCAGTTTACAGACTTCCACCAGAGAAAAACAAAACACAAACATTAATAATGAACAATATCAAGTGTTAAACAGAAGAGAAACAAGCATGTATCTGAAGTTAGTAACATAAATTTCAATATTCCAACAAATATGTTACATACGTTTGTTTTAAGTTAAATTAGTTGAAACTAAATCATGTCATCATTATTATTATTTTTTTTTTTCTTTTTTCTTTTTTTTTTCTTACTTTATTCATCCTAAGCTTATATATTCTTGAATTTTAGTAGCTTTAAACAACTTTTTGAAAGTTTTGACTGTTTGGGACAGTTTCAACTGATCTTCCAGGTCGTTCCACAGATTAACTCCTCTTACAGAAACACAGCGACTCTTTTTATTCTTTTTCGCTTTTGCTTTTTTGAAAATAGCAGTTCCTCGGAGGTTATACTGACTTTTCCTGTGTTCAAAAAGCTCCTGGAGGAGGGAGAAGATTGTTAAATGCTTTGTGCACTATTACTAATGTATTTAGATCAACAAGATCATGGATTTTCAGTAGGCTCAGCTCTGAGGAAGTTTTGCATTTGCCCCACATGACAGTTCTCTGTGCCCAGATCCGAGCGTATTCGGGCGGCAGTACCTTTACGTGACAGCACCTCATTGATAAAGTATCCAGCGGTTACTTTCGGATACTCGTGGAATAGGCGTGTAACGATATTACCATTCGTGCAAAGCCGTCCACTGCCCCGTTTAGAAAGTTTGGCCCTGGGTTCTGGTACAAACGGCGGTGGAGGCGATTCCTCCGTCTCATTTGTGCTCCATTGGGGTCCAATATCTTCAGGAGGTTTCTGATTGTCTCCTGAGTCACCACGTAACCGGCCTGAATACACTTTAGATGCATCGTCTTGTATCCATGAAGCATGCCGTACTGGTTGAGTTGATCCTGGAGAAACACTGCCACATCAAGCAGGTCAGACTTGTTTCTGCGGCGGAACAGACGCAGATCCTTTAGGTATCTTCGCAACGTTGACATGCTAATTACAGTACCATCAAAATCTCCCAATGGCGTGAGCCTAAATCAAAATAAAATCTAATTAAACTGCTTAATTGTGACATTTTCGCGTCGGCAGAGATAGTGAAACCCTATTCAGCTTATGCTAGTTCTTGTAAAACAGACTGATACTGGACTTTGCTTAGAGGAACTTTTCGTGTTAAAACAAGATTTATTTTGCTCATAAAAACAGAACTTTTCTCGTTAAAACAGGATTTTTTTTTTTTTTCACTGACTACAATGCTCCTTCGTAGTATTCTGCTTTTTTCACTCACATAGCACCAGTCTATAGCCAGTGTTGAAAGTTCATTTTCTACATGAACTAGTTCAAGGTTCAGTTCACAAATTTCAAAATGAACTAGTTCGTTCATAATTGTTTATAGTAAATAGTTCGTTCACAGTTCCAAAAATGAACTAGTTCATAGTTCCTTTTTTATTTTTATTTTTTTGCTGCGAGCTGTTATTCAGGCATGAAAACGGGTCAGGGGTGAAATAGGTGAGAAGTTTATTTCTCCTCTCAGGGAAATATTTTATATTCCATATCTTAAAGCAACAATCTGAAGCATTTTGAGATGTATTTTTGCCAACCTTGGTAGAGCTGGAGAAAGTTGACTTCAGCCACGAGTCAAACATATTATGGCCTCACTTAGTGTTAAAGCTCTTTCATGTCTGTCACTGTTTCAGAGTGGATTTTGGACATCTTTGCTAATCATATTTTATTTTATTATTGATTGACTGATTGATTGATTGATTGATTGATTGATTGATTGATTGATTGATTGATTGATTGATTGATTGATTGATTGATTGATTGATTGATTGATTTTCTCCAGCTTTCAGCACCTTCATGCTTTGTGCAATTTATGCAAGTTATGCATCAAAACGTTCCGCATGTTGAGGAGAAGGTGCTGTTACTTTTGGGACTTCTGCAACTTACGGTTTTTTCCGCAATCGGCCAAAATGTCGGAGATTTTTCCCATTGACTTTTAATGGGGCTGCCGCAAATCCAGGCTTTTCTGCACTTTCTTCTGCATTTTCTGCATTTTCTGCACTTTGTGCATGTTCAGCTTCTGCAACTTGTGGGTTTTGAGAAAAAATGGTCCTTCTGCAGTTTTCCAGTTTTTTTATACGAGAGTTTGAAATTTTTGCATTGGTGTGTATGGGGGAATCCAGCCAATGGGGAAACTCCGCCTTTCAGCCATTTGTGCTTCTGCCAATCAAGCTCTGAGGCCATTTCAACAGTTTGACCAGTTTATGGAATATAAAAGTTTATGCAATATTAACAATTTATGCAAATTAACCAGTTTATGGGATTTAACCAGTTTATGAATTTTAAAGCGTTAATGCAACTGACGAGTTTATGCCATTTAGGACTTTTGAATTTTAAAGAGTTTCTACCTCTCCCATGCACATGCTATTATTATTATTCATTATTTTGTTGTATATTCATACATCCGAATGGATGCTTTTTGTGTTCTTTTTGACTAGTTGTGCTAAAGTGCTAAATAAATAAATAAATAAATAAATAAAGAGTTTATGCAATTTACATAATTTATGCAAATTAACCCATTCATGCATTTTACCACTTTATGCAAATTTGATTATGCAATTTGAAGAGTTTATGAAATTTCTGCATTCGCTTCCCGCATTTCCGCAGTCATTTCTAGTTGTTATTATTATTTTTTTAAGTTTAATTGGTAAATGGTTTATGGCTCTACTGTTTATTCTGAAACTCAAACATGGTAAAAGCAACAAATATAGGAGAAATTACTACAAAAACAAACACGTGATTGATGCTTCTAAAGGTTGAAGAAATATCCAAATCTCTGATCTGCTGTAGGTCATGTTTGTCCCGGTTACCTCTGAGTCGTGGTGGGTCATGGTGGACCGGGACAGATGTGGACAGGACTGTGGTAGATCTACTTTTACTCTGGAGAAAATAGTTACTATAGTAACTGTTGAAGAAATGAACAAACCTGTTTTTTTTGTGTGTGTGATTTTCAACTATTTTTCTTTTTTTAATTGTAATAATAATTTTCCATATATTATGTTTTTACTCCATAATTGAGTTTCAGAATATGATATAACTTATATGCAGCAGAAGTCTGAAGTTCTGTCTAAAGCAGAAGCTCCATGACTTCCTTCTTCACTTCTCAGTCTGTGACTGAAGAGCAATGAGGCCTCAGCCTTTTTACTGGAAACAAAGAGCTCACTGTGTTTAGTGTCCTGTTACTGTCACTCATGGTGTCTGACCTAAAGTTTCACTCTGAAGAAAGTCAACTCACATTTACACTGAGAAGGTTGGAAGGCGCCCCCTTGCATCCAAATGCCCGGAACATGACAGCGGGTCAAAAAGACCCGCGAAGGCGACACAAATTTGTGCTTTCTGCTTTGATTATAAGTCTGTTCTACATCAACAGGAACTCGATTCATGATCCAAGAGTTTTCTGGGACAGTGAGCAGCTTTTTCCAGCAAACTTTTTCCCATTGAGCCAAACATATAATGGTCAAATGTCAAGTAAGAGATAGAAAGGCAGATCGAAACTTTGACCTATGATTGCAAATGAAGGTGCTATTGTTCCACGAACAGCTAAAGGAAATTAAATTCTGTCACGCTAATTAACGAGGCGATGTTTCTGTCCATTGTTTTAACATGTGCGAGAGCTCGGAGCGAGAAAACCACATGAATAATAATCACTCTGATGAGGAAAGAATATGGATCATTTAAAATTCCTGAATCGAGGTTGCGCTTTGCCAAAGGGATGTTTCTGCAAGAGAGTGGATCATTAAAGCCTTGTTATAGTTCTTTATTGTACGGAGTAAGTGTGTGAGTATTTTTTATTTAGTGAGTAGGAGACGGAATGAAAGTGGAGCGAGGAGAGAGCGGAGAGAGCGGAGAGAGCGGAGAGAGCGGAGAGAGCGGAGCGTGAAGATAAATGAGCGGGTCAGCAACAATCAAAGTGTCACGGCCGGGTTCAGGTCAAGGCAGTTATTCTAATTCATTATACGGCTCTTCACAACGTAAGTAGAAGCTCCGTTGATTTGAATGGGATTCCCCAACGTTCTACCGGTCATTATTTTCTGATAAAGGACCTCTGAGAAAAATAATGACGCTGCCAATGGCACCGGAGTTGGTGCTTTCATATCACTCCGCGCGTACGTAGCAGCGACACTATCTGTCCCGTCACTGAGAGAGAAGTCGGGGAATCGCTCGTGAAGTTAGCGTGAGTCTGACTTTCAACTGACCCAGAGATTCACCACCATTCCTCCAACTGCGCCTTCAGCTAAGTAGCTAGGCTAACTGCTAGCCTTGCTGCTTCTAGCCTAGCAAAACGTAGCCAAGCAACGCGCAAACTTTTGGGAACTATTTGTCGTGGAAGTCATTAAATAAACCTTTCGACCTCATAAAAGTGTACGAAGTTTATGTTGTGTGTTCAGTTGCAAATGGCCGAATAATAAGCGGGTCCGGTTCGCCCTGTCGGTGCTTATTTTCCCGATAATGACCAGCGTTCTATACATTATCCCTCACTTACTGCATTTACAGACCAACAGAAGGTTTCATCATCATTGTAGTGTGATATAGACTGGTGTGACTGAAAAAAGCATAATACCCCCCTCTTTAATTCAAGATTTAAGTCATTTCTACCTATAGATGAGTATTCTTGTAGGATTATGGGCTAAAAGATGCTCTGCTAAGACATTTTAAGGTGCTTTAACAGGCCTTTGAGCTCTGATTTGGGTCATAATGTTTCTCAAAATCATCTCGAGGGCCAGAGTTTGATAAGTAACTCAAGTAACCTTTACTCATTAATTGTCCGTGAGAGTAAATAAAACGCTGACAGAAAAGACAAAAGGACAGAGGGATATTGTTCATCCAATTACACAATGGAGATATTCTTTTTCACTTAGCTGTGAATACTGTTTAAGTGGCGCTAGCCCACAGTTAGCTTTGCCCGTCAGCCTGTTAGCTTCTTCTTCGTGATTCCATTAGTGTGTATTGGTGGCTCCGGTCCGGTGGCAGGGAAGTTGCAATTGTGTTTTTTTTGGTAAAGCTAACTCCGAGGGTTTGGTGGATCTGAATACGATCAGGATCTTGTAGTTGTGGGTCTGTCGTCTTCGCCCCGGCTCTACCAGGACATGTGTTTCTTGACGTGGAGGCTGAGGACGGTTCTGGGCTGAGGCACGAACAGTAAACCTCTGTGCTTCCTCCGCAGAACCTCATCACGCCACCAGCAGGCCGACCAGAGAACTACAAGCACCAGGGCGACGGAGAAACTGTGAAGACAAGATCGATTTGAGCGACATAAGAGAATCTGTCGGAGATTCATGCTGCAAAATAAAGTTTGGACAAACGTACGGAGCCCAGGAAGTGACATCAGACAGAAAAACTTTGGGGGGTGAAAAAAAAAAAATGTTTTGCTACTTTTTTTTATCTCGGGGGAACGAGATAATTATCTCGGGGTAAAAAATCTATAATTTAACAACATTTTTCAAATAATCTTTTTTTTTACACCACAAATTATCTCTGGGGAATATTATAATTATCTTGGGTAATGAGAAAAATATAAATTAAAAAAGTAAATAAATTTTACCCCAAGATAATATCTCTCTGTCGTGAAAAATAAAAAGTAATAATTTTTTTATACATTTTTATAATTAATTTTTTGTCTGATGTCACTTCCAGGGCTCCGTACTTTGTCAATGTCTTAAAACTCATTGACTGCCAATGACGTCTATAGACGTCAATTGGGTTTTTTAATGGGAACAGCTGCAGCAAAGCCTTGAGCATGTCTGGTCTTAAAATTAGTTGTGCTGCCTAATGCTGCCACCTAGTGACTCAATGAAAGAGCTACAAGTTCTTTCATTGAGTCACTAGGGGGCAGCATTGCTCTTTCAATTTCTCAGTTTTTTGGTCAGAAAACAGCATTTTGGGTGATTTCACCTATTTTCTACGGACAGTTACTAAAGAATGGAAAGAGGCACAAACAAACTTTTTTTAGATGAAAGAAGAGAGTCTAATCTTTCTTTTGGTGGGTTTCGTGTTGACATAGACCTACATTTTCTGTGGGTCTTGAAAAAACAATCCAAATCCTGAGAAACCTCTGGCAGTGGGGAGTGAATTGAAAATGGCTGGCAGTCACTGAGTTCAATGAACTGAACAAAGATACAAAATTATTCCTCAACTTGGAAAAAAATATTGTGAATCTGATACAAATGTACCAGAAATACACTCAGTGAAACATAGCGCATGTATGTCTTTGCTTTTTGGTTACCTGAGGATCATGAAAAGCCCGTTGCCGTCGGCGACCATGCCCCGCCTCCTCTGCCGCATCACCGTGGCGACCATGGCGAAGCACGTGAAGAGGAAGAGGATGACGGTCTGTCCCTCTGTCACCAAAAACCTGTGACAATTTATTCATAATTATTTTTTGACAGAGCCGTGGGAAGATATTGTAGTTCGGGGGCGCTGAGGGACAAAATGTACCCCCAAAATACTTTTTCTGTGCATGAATCCTATTTATTAACCTCTTAACTCCCGCCTGAACCGAGAGCATTTTCTCCAGTTCAGCTTTACCCAAACCCTGTAGGCCAGTGGAACGCCTCATTTGAAAGACCTACAAAACTAAATGGATCTTTTTCCTCACGTCAGATTTTTTTTCATCACTTTTTTTGTTGGGCAGTCGTCTCATTTTTGTCAAATTTTCGTGACTTTTTTGTCACTTTTTCGTCAAATTATTCGCATTTTTTTGTCAAATTCTTATCATTTTTTCGTCCATTTTTTCGTCCATTTTTTCTCAATTTTTCGTCCATTTTTCTCACTTTTTTGTCAAATTTTTCTCACTTTTTTGTACATTTTTTGTCACTTTTTCGTCAATTTTTTGTCATTTTTTGTAAATTTTTTGACACTTTTTCGTCATTTTTTTTTGCAGTTTTTTGTCAAATTTTTCTCACTTTTTTGTCAATTTTTTGTCCATTTTTGTCATTTTTAAAAAAAACATTGTCACTTTTTTGTCAAATTATTCGCATTTTTTTGTCAAATACGTATAACTTTTTCGTCCATTTTTTCTCAATTTTTCGTCCATTTTTCTCACTTTTTTGTTAAATTTTTGTCATTTTTTGTAAATTATTTCGTCACTTTTTCCTAATTTTTTCGCAGTTTTTCGTCAAATTTTTCTCACTTTTTTGTCAAATTTTTGTCATTTTTTGTAAATGTTATGACACTTTTTCGTCAAATTATTCGCATTTTTTTGTCAAATTCGTATCACTTTTTCGTCCATTTTTTCTCAATTTTTCGTCCATTTTTTCTCACTTTTTTGTCAAATTTTTGTCCATTTTTGTAAGTTTTTTGTCACTTTTTCGTCAATGTTTTCTCACTTTTTTCACATTTTCATCCTTGTTTTTGTCTCAGTTCTGTCTCTATTTTCACACCTTTTTCCCAGAAGCTTTTGGATTGGGGTAAAGCCAAACTGGAGAAAATGTGCTCGGTTCAGGTGGGAGTTAAGGGGTCAATATTGCCTGCTGTTCCCGAACTATCCACCAGGGGGGTGCTGCAGCGCCCTCAGCACCCTGGGTTCCCACGGCCTTGTTTTTTGACAATAATCATGGCTGACATTTCAGAACTTTAAGCCTCGCCAACGTCACGAAGCACTTCGCCTCCATCCCTGATTTCTCAAGTTTTTTGTTTTTGTTTTTTGGGGGGACAGAGTAATCTCCTGTCTCTAAGTGCCCTCTTAGGTGATTGCAGTAATTATCCCACTGCCTCTGAGTAGAGCCTCATGCATCATTCAGGCTTTCTCACACCGGACTCAGCAACAGGTGAGACCAGCCCGGCTCACAGCTCGCCGTAAACCGACACTTCCCTCCACAGACGACTTCACTCCACAGACGACTTCACTCCGCTCACGCCTTTCCATGTCAGCAGGTGGAGCCGCAGAGCCATAAGTTTCAACAGACTTTTCAGACTGCAATAGAATATTTATCCACTCCTTACTTGGGGTCAGTCTTGCAGACCACAGAGTTATATTAATGAGCCTTGCAGAGTCTCGCGGTGCAGATACGTCGACCTCTTTAGTGGTGTTTGTTTAAAGCGGGATTCGAGCAGGTTCATTAGTTAGTGCTGTGAGTTTGCATTGTTTAACCTCTTAACTCCCGCCTGAACCGAAAGGGTCTTTTACCTCATGTCATCAGATTTTTTTTCCGTCATTTTTTTGTTGGGTATTCAACTCATTTTTGTCATTTTTTTGTTACATTTTTGTCAAATATTTGTAATTTTTTTTGTCAAATTTTTTACCATATTTTTGTTTTGTTTTTTGTAACATTTTGTCACATTTTTGTCATTTTTTGTCGTAATTTTGTAATTTTTCAACAATTTCTTGTCAATTTCTTGTGACATTTTTGCCACTTTTTCATCAATTTTTCGTCACTTTTTTGTCAACGTTTTCTCACATTTTGTCACATTTCTGTCATTTTTTCGTCTATTTTTTATCCAATTTTTGTAAAAATTTTTCAGATTTTTGTCATTTTTTGGTCACATTTTTGTAAAAAAAAAATATATATATAAATTTTTCATCAATTTTTTTATCAATTTTTTGTCATTTTTTGTCAAAATTTTAGCAAATTTTTGTCATTTTTTAATCAATTTTTAATCAATTTTTAATCAATTTTTGTCATTTTTTTGTCATTAATTCGTCAATTTTTTGTCAATTTCTTTTTTGTAACATTTTTGTCCATTTTTGTCGTTTTTTTTCTTTACATTTTGTGTAAAAGAAATTGTCACTTTTTCGTCAATTTTTTCTCAGTTTTTTCACATTTCCATCATTGTTTTCGTCTCAGTTTTGTGGCTATTTTCACAGCTTTTTTCAAGAAGCTTTTGGATTGGGGTAAAGCCAAACTGGAGAAAATGTGCTCGGTTCAGGTGGGAGTTAAGGGGTTGTAAAGACGTAGATGTAAGATGTAAAGACGAACATAATGTGAATGTTGCCACAGAAGAGCGGTTAATAAGTGCTGCTTGTAATGAACCAGCCTCAGTCGCCTCTTTTTCTTAAATAACGCCCTCTAGTGGTGCAGCCTTTAGCGCTGCGTTTAGAGCTGAGCACGGACTGCGCCAGTCACAAGATCTGGCCCCCTGTCCTTTAGTAGCGGCTCATTACTGCTCACCTCTGCCCCCCCCTGGGCTCTGTAATCAGGGCTGTTGCATCTCGTATTCAGACCAGCCACAGAAAAACAGCATTTCCACCTTTTCACTTCAGCCACACCTGCAGATCTGAAAAGACTCACACTTGTTGGAGGTGCTCAACTCTCCACTGGGTTTACTGTGTTTTTTTTAATGGGCCCCTGGAGGTTGGTGTACGGTCAATTAGCCTAATATGTGCTGATTAAGCTGACCAACATGACCAGCTCTGCTCTGCACCTCTGTTAGGTCAAGAGGCAGCTGAGTGTGGGAAGAGATAATGAAGATTTCAGCAGCTTATTTTGAGACTTGCCGTAGAGCAACAGAGTTCATGCAAATCAGCCGTGTGGACGTGTGCGCCTTCATTTAGGCCACGTTGTTATAGGGCTGTGCAATTAATCGAAATTCGATTACGATTTCGATTACAACAGTAAACGATTACAAAATTAGCACAATTTTTTTTTTTTTTTGTCATTTTTTTTTTTTCAATTTTTTTTCACATTTTTTTTTCAAATTTTTAATTTTTGGATTTTTCTCTTTTTTTAATGGATTTTTCTCATTTTTTTGCTGGATTTTTGTCACTTTTTTGCTGGATTTTTGTCTTTTTCTGCTGGATTTTTGTCTTTTTTTAATGGATTTTTGTCACTATTTTTGCTGGATTTTTGTCTTTTTTTTGTTGGATTTTTGTCACTTTTTTGATGGATTTTTGTCTTTTTTCTGATGGATTTTTGTCTTTTTTTGATGGATTTTTGTCTTTTTTTGCTGGATTTTTGTCTTTTTTTTTTGCTGGATTTTTGTCTTTTTTTTGCTGGATTTTTTTCACTTTTTTGATGGATTTTTGTCTTTTTCTGCTGGATTTTTGTCTTTTTTTTGCTGGATTTTTGTCACTTTTTTGCTGGATTTTTGTCTTTTTCTGCTGGATTTTTGTAATTTTTTTGATGGATTTTTGTCACTTTTTTCTGATGGATTTTTGTCTATTTTTGATGGATTTTTTTCTTTTTTCTGCTGGATTTTTGTCATTTTTTTTGCTGGATTTTTGTCACCTTTTTCTGATGGATTTTTGTCTATTTTTGATGGATTTTTGTCTTTTTTTTGCTGGATTTTTGTCATTTTTTTGCTGGATTTTTGTCACTTTTTTGCTGGATTTTTGTCTTTTTCTGCTGGATTTTTGTAATTTTTTTGATGGATTTTTGTCACTTTTTTCTGATGGATTTTTGTCATTTTTTTACTGGATTTTTGTCACTTTTTTGCTGGATTTTTGTCACTTTTTTTGATGGATTTTTTTAAAGGCAACAAATAATCGTGATTTCAATTATGACAAAAATAATCGTGATTATTATTTTTTCAATAATCGAGCAGCCCTACGTTGTTATAACAATGTGTAAACAGTGAGATGTTTGGCACTGGGACATGACTCTAAAGGGACAGAAAGAAGACGACGCCTCTGCCTCCGAGTAAGCCTTTCCAAGTGTTCAACCTCCAATACCTGAAAACTACAGAGCTGAGGGTTGAAGTGTGAGGTTTCTGACCAGAGGTAAAGCGCGTCGGGCAGCGCCAGGATCCAGGCGGCCGTGGGCATCGCCTGCTGCTGCTGCTGCTTTTTGTAGCAGAAACTTCCCCCGAAAAAGAGGAGCAGCACCAGGAAGAACGGCACCGACCTGCAGACACGGAGCACAGGTTTAGCAGAGCCCGAAAGAAGTGTCTTGTCCATGGACACAACGACAGGGCGACATAGCTTCATTTACTGCAGCCCCATAGTTACACTCACCACATCACATGACCAACCGTGTCGTCATAGTAACTCAGGAGCTCCAACGCGTCGACCTGCAAAAGCAAAATAGTCATTAAAATGTAAAGAAAAAAACAGAGGAGGAGATGGGGAGATGGGGAGGCGGAGGAGGATGCTCATGGTGCAGCTCGGCAACTGGCACCTGATCAATTCCCGCCCCCAGAGGAGAAGTGAAGGTAATGATGAGGTTTAGTCACAGATTTCAATGTAATGTTTTGTAGTTGGAGTCAAACTATTCAGCTGCTTCTCCACTGTGGTTCATCTCCTTTCTCATTAACCTCTTAACCCCTTAGAACACCTGAGCCCGTATAGGACCCACTGTTTTGTTCCGGGCATTTGGATGCAAGGTGACACAAGGGGGCGCCCTTCCAACCTTCTCAGTGTAAATGTGAGTTGACTTTCTTCAGAGTGAGACTTTAGGTCAGACACCATGAGTGACAGTAACATGAGGCTAAATACAGTGAGCTCTTTGTTTCCAGTAAAAAGGCTGAGGCCTCATTGCTCTTCAGTCACTGACTGAGAAGTGAAGAAGGAAGTCATGGAGCTTCTGCTTTAGACAGAACTTCAGACTTCTGCTGGATATAAGAGTTATATCATATTCTGAAACTCAAACATGGTAAAAGCAACAAATAAAGGAGAAATTATTACAAAAAACAAACACGTGATTGATGCTTCTAAAGGTTGAAGAAATATCCAAATCTCTGATCTGCTGTAGGTCATGTGTGTCCCAGTTCCTCTGAGTCGTGGTGGGTCATGGTGGACCGTGACAGATGTGGACAGGACTGTGGTAGATCTACTTTTACTTTGGAGAAAATAGTTACTATAGTAACTGTTGAAGAACTGAACCTCATGAGCTTCTTCTGTAACATCTGTCCACATCAGTCCTGCTGCACTGTGAATAACATTCACATAACTTTAGCATCTTATTTACCCATTTGGAAACACTTTACATTACGGTAAGTCCTTGGTACTTACAGAGGTAATTCTAGATACTTATTGTGGTACTTACGGTGGTACTTTTGGTGGTACTTACAGTGGTAAATAATAATAGTGATACTTCCAGGTACTTATTGTGGTACTTAACAGATACTATAGTGAGAATTACCAGGTATGTACTTTTAGAAACAGTGGTAACTCTTAGTAATGAAGGTTGTACTTTCTCTATTGCTGATTTATGTTGTTTTATAGTCACACAATCCTAGAAATTACTCCTGTTTGTAGAAGTACCTCATTTACTACCTATGAATTGCTGCTGTAGTATGACAAAAATGTGACAAAAATGTGACAAAAAAATGACAAAAATTGATAAAAATGTGACAAAAAAATGACAAAAAATTGATAAAAAAATGTGACAAAAAAATTACAAAAACGTGACAAAAAAGTGGTGAAAAATTGATGAAAAAAGGACAAAAATGTGACAAAAAAAATGACAAAAATTTGATAAAAAATGTGACAAAAAAAAATGACAAAAATGTGATAAAAATGTGACAAAAAAATGACAAAAAATTGATAAAAAATGTGACAAAAAAATGACAAAAAATTACAAAAATGTGACAAAAAAAATGACAAAAAATGTATAAAAAATGTGACAAAAAAAATGACAAAAATTTGATAAAAATGTGACAAAAAAAATTACAAAAAATTGATAAAAAAATGTGACAAAAAAATTACAAAAACGTGACAAAAAAGTGGTGAAAAATTGATGAAAAAAGGACAAAAATGTGACAAAAAAAATGACAAAAATTTGATAAAAAATGTGACAAAAAAAAATGACAAAAATGTGATAAAAATGTGACAAAAAAATGACAAAAAATTGATAAAAAATGTGACAAAAAAATGACAAAAAATTACAAAAATGTGACAAAAAAAATGACAAAAAATGTATAAAAAATGTGACAAAAAAAATGACAAAAATTTGATAAAAATGTGACAAAAAAAATTACAAAAAATTGATAAAAATGTGACAAAAAAATGACAAAAAATTACAAAAATGTGACAAAAAAGTGACGAAAAATTGATGAAAAAGTGGCAAAAATGTCACAAGAAATTGACAAAAAATTGTAGAAATAATGACAAAAATGTGATTAAAAAAATGACAAAAAAATGACAAAAATGAGTTGAATACCAAAAATACAAAAAAATGATGGAAAAAAATCTTGAATTGAACCTTGAATTACCGATAAGAACCATCGATGTATCACTGAAACTACTAGAAACTATCACTTAAAGTACCAAAGTAAATAGAAGTACAACCTTCATTACTAAGAGTTACCGCTGTATCTCTGAGTAATGAGAGATACAGTGGTAACTCTGTAGAACTCTGTAGAACCTTAATCCTAATGACTAGTAATTACCACTGTAAGTACCACGGACTTACCAGCCCGTAATGTAAAGTGTTACCACTAGTTTTTGTAGCTCAAAGGCACCAGTTTCCTGGAAAGCTCCATAATGACTGTTTGTTTTAGTTGGTCCTTGACAGTTTGAAGGAGCAGAACTGAATCATTCACATTAATCGTCCTTCGCGTTCATGGACCGACCATCGGTGCCGAGAGGTTCCTCTTGAGCCCGTTCTCTTTGACCGACAGGTGCGGCTCGAACCCGGCCTGGACCAACCGCAGCGTCACCGAGTCCGTCACCAGGTGAGCTGTGGTTCCCATGGCGACCGCCGCCACGCCCAGGTGGACCAGGAAGTCAGGCAAGGTCCTCGGGCTGCGCTCCAGGAACTGCGGCGGCGAGAAAAGCAACAGCACAGCAGGGTTAATTAGTCTTCATTTTAGTCAAAGTGATATTTTTGTGACTAAAATTGGACTAAAACTAAATTAAAAGTTTCTCATGAGACTAAAACTGTGACTAAAATGTCCAGATGTTTTAGTCGACTAAAATAAGACTAAATAAAAATGAAAAGGAGAGACTAAAATCATCATAACTTCTATTGTCCGTCTGAAAGAGCCTCAGATCAGGTAAATTCTCTGTTAAAGGATCAGCTCTGAGCTTTGTTCATGTTGTCCAGTGGATAATTTCAAACAAATTAGTTCTAAATGTGAAGAAAACAAAAAGTATGATATTTGGCTCAAAATCCCTAATAAAAACAAATCCAGTGTTAAATCTCACAGTAGGTGCAACTATGGTAGAGCAGGTCGAAGAGGCAAAACTTTTAGGTATCACTTTAGATGACACGTTATCCTGGAAGAAACATGTGGACAACATCATTACTAAAATGGGAAATGGTCTCTCCGTTATAAGAAGATGTACAGGACTAATGCACATGACGAACACAAAAAGTAATTGTTTTACATGGAAAGCAACTAAACAAATAAGCCAAGCTCTGGTTCTGTCATATCTTGACTATTGCCCAATAGTGTGGTCAAACGCTGCAGCTGGGGTGTTAAAAGGGCTACAGACCGTACAAAACCGAGCAGCTCGACTGGTGCTACGCTGCGATTATACAACCAACACCAAAGTCATGCTGAATCGACTCAAGTGGTTGTCAGTAAAAGACAGATTATCGTATTCATTATTGTCTTTCTTCAAAAATATAATAGTATCAAAGCGACCCAAAATTCTTTACCAGAGACTCTTATTTAGCAAAGATAAACATGACTATCCAACTAGACACGCCTTAGTGGGGAAATTTGTTTTACCAAAAGTACATTCAAACAGTGCTCAGAAAACATTTATGTACAGAGCAATGCATGCATGGAATATGCTACCTGAAAATCTAACGATGCTCGTAAATATAAAAACATTTAAATCGGCATTGAAAAAATGTTATCAACAACTGAACTGAACTGAAAATATACTAACTATTTCTTGAGATTTGATACATTATTGTTAAAATATGCCAAGAAAGTAGTGATTATGAATTGTGATACAGTAATATATTGTATACATTGTTGCGTGGCTTTTGTATCTTAATGTACTTTTCTTTTTTCTTTAATGTATTTCTTTATGTTTTTATATGTGGACCCCAGGAAGAATAGCGACAGCTCTGCTGTGCTAATGGGGATCCCAGCAATAAAAAATAAAAAAAATATTTAAAGCAATTAAATTCTGTGATCGAGTCAGTCTGAACCGCTGTGTTTATGTACAAAGTCCAGAGGAAAATACTGCCTGAAAATATACTTTGTCTGTTTGCAAACAGGGACCAGAAATATAACCTGAGAGGAGAAAACATGGTCAAAACAAATGGTCCAAACAAACTTTAAAATGAACCATCTCGGTCAAAGGGGTCGACTTGTGGAACGATCTCAACGATGATCTTAAAAGGAGCAATTCCATTCATTATTTCAAAAAACTGTTTAAAACCTTAATTTTTGAGAAATATAAAAAAAATGCTTAAGAAAACGTGGTTAAGTTAAAGCAGTACTAAGTAACGTGTTTACCTTAATAAACCCTCCCCGTAGTCCCTGTGGGGGTGATACAAGTGTTTATGGGATGATTGGAGGGTCTTTCATCGCCCCCTGGTGTCTCTGACCAGAAAACCATGTTTGCAACTTGTCTGCCACCGGTCCGGAGAAAGCAATACACACTAATAGAATCACGAAGAAGAAGCTAACATGCTAACGGCCAAAGCTAACCGCGGGCTAACCTCACTTTAAACAGTATTTACAGCCAAGTTTGAGTGAAACAAAATATTTCCATTGTATAATCGGATGCACAGTAACCCTCTCTCCCTTCGCCTTTCCTGTCAGCGTAGGATTTACTCTCCAAGACAATTAATAAGTTAAAAACTCGTAACTTGCTACGACACCTGCAGTTGCGCTTATGGCCTCTAGGGGCAAGAGTTACTTAGCACTGCTTTAAGCTCATGCATGACTGTTGTGCATAAACTGGAACAGAGAAACAATCATTTGTATTTACAAATTACCATATTTTTATTTTAGTAAAGAAGAAAAAATATGTGTGTATGTATAAGTATATATATAATATATTGTATGTATTTGTTTTTTGTAACGTCTTTGATGGGTAGATGTAAATAGTGTCGGCAAAACAAGCCACGGCTTCAGCTGCACCTTTTCAGTTTCCCGCCTTGTCTGTGATGAATTTGCAGAACATGCATTTTGTTTTATGTTTTGTAACCGAATAAACCTCCATTCATTCATTCATTCATTCATTCATTCATTCATTCATTCATTCGTTCATTCGTTCATGTGGAGCAGCTCCATGAAGCAGAGGAGCAAGATTAAATATGATTATAGAAGGTACAGGAGCCCCGCCCTGACTAAAAACAGGACCAGGCAGTCATTTGTGCCACAAGTTATTTTACAATAGGCAGCGTTCACGTGACATCACAACATTCTAAAGAGCCCATAGTTTAACATTGAGGTGGATCAACTGACGGTAGCTATGGTAACGGTGGTAACTGACAAAATGCATATTTTTATGTCTTTGTTTTTTGGCTCATATCTCAGTCATGACTGGAGGAATCCACATGAAACAAAAACTGTCACAAAGTTCATCGTCTCCTCTGTCAGCTCATATGAACTAATGTACAATTATTATCTCTAAAAAATGTCAAAAAGTGGTGACAATATGCGAAAACATGACCATGATGTTGTCCAATAGAAAGGACTTTCAGACATAAAAATAATATCACAGGTTTGTGAATCCAATCACGATCAAACACTGAAGAGGAAAAACATTTGTCAATTTTTGTTTTGGAGATTTCTTCCAAAAACTGCATTTCTCCCATAGAGTTACATTGGCCCTGCCCTCCATCTGACATTATCACATCATCACATTCTAAATCGTGAACGCCGCCTATTAAACAAACCAACAATACGAAGTAACCGACAGTGACTTTTTATTAGCAAAGCTGTCTTTTTTCTATATAAACAAAAACTGTATCCCTCTTAATAAGAGACAACTGTTAATCCAGGCTACTTTACTTTCAATTTTAGATTACGGTGATGTCATATATATGCATTCCACTGCATCTGTGTTGAAGCCTCTGAATGCAGTTTTCCATTCAGCCATTAGATTCATCACTGGAGATGGTTACAGGACTCACCACTGTGATCTTTATGCTAAAGTGAGACGGCAATCTCTAGAAGCAAGGAGGGAGCAGCACTGTGTGCTGTTCATTTATAAAGCTCTTCTTGGTGTCCTTCCTGATTATTTGTTTAGTCTTATAAATGTCAAGTCAAATGCTTACCAACTGAGGTCTCAGGACAGTTTGACTCTCGAGTCTCACCGTGTGAAGACAGAATGGGGAGAAGAAGGACTTTTGCTACTTCGCACCAAATGTCTGGAATGAGGAGCAGAAAACCTTTTATGTGGATCATCTCATGACCTTCCATCAGTTTAAATCCCCCTGTAAAGGAGTTTCCTCCAAGTGTCTGCTCTTGTTTTTAAGTTTTACACATTTTCTTAGTATTGTGTTATAGTATAATTGTTCCACTGTTGTCTTATTGTTGACTGTTATTTACCTTGTATGTTTTAACAGGTCTCTCTTGCAAATGAGACATTGAGTCTCAAGAGACCACCTGTATAAATAAAGAATAATAATTATTATTTATTTTTTATTATTCTGCACAGCTGGTCTGTCAGAGAAGGTTTTTAACGATTTTAACATAACTTAAACTGAGGTTGACGGGCCGTGGTTTGTTCTTTGTATGTTGTCAGTGTTTGGATCTGTCTGCTGTGTCACTGTTGTATTTGTGTATCTCCACTCACTGCAAATGAGTTTCCCCACGGGGACAATACATTTCTACTACTGCTACTACTTACAATGAATATTATCAATGCAAAGTCGACTAAATTCGTCTTAGATGTAGTCGACTAAAACTAGGCTAAAATCGAATTACATTTTCGTCAAAAGACTAAGACTAAATTAAAATATGTTGTCTAAATTAACCCTGCATTGCTGTAGATACAGACGGCATCTCTGGAATCTCACCCATATGTTATTTACATGCATGAGACCCAACCAAATCATCTCCATGGCAAGCAGAGCCGTGGGAAGATATTTTAGTTCGGGGGCGCTGAGGGACAAAACGTACCCCCAAAATACTGTTTCTGTGCATAAATCCTATTTATTAACCTCTTAACTCCCGCCTGAACCGAGAGCATTTTCTCCAGTTCAGCTTTACCCAAATCCTGTAGGCCAGTGTAACGCCTCATTTGAAAGACCTACAAAACTAGATTGATCTTTTTTCCTCACATCAGATTTTTTTTGATCACTTTTTTTGTCGGGCAGTCGGCTCATTTTTGTCAAATTTTCGTGACTTTTTTGCCACTTTTTTGTCAAATTCTTATCACTTTTTTGTCACATTTTTGTCATTTTTGGTCAATTTTTGGTCAATTTTTTATCATTTTTTCGTCCGTTTTTTATCAAATTTTTGTCATATTTTTGTCACATTTTTTGTCAATTTTTTTATTAATTGTTTGTCAATTTTTTGTCACATTTGTCATTTTTTCGTAATTTTTTTATCAAATTTTTGTCACATTTTTTGTCATTTTTGTCATATTTTTGTCAAATTTTTATCAAATTTGTCATATTTTTTCATATTTTTGTCTCATTTCCATCCTTGTTTTCGTCTCAGTTTTGTCGCTATTTTCACACCTTTTTTCCAGAAGCTTTTGGATTGGGGTAAAGCCAAACTGGAGAAAACGTGCTCGGTTCAGGTGGGAGTTAAGGTGTAAATATTGCCTGCAGTTCACAAACTATCCACCAGGGGGGTGGGTTCCCACGGCAAGTTTATTTGTAGAGCACAATTCATACACAAGGCAATTCAAAGTGCTTCACAGTTGCATAAATACAAGAAAGCAAATAGAATCAATAAAAACATCAACATAAAATTAATCAACTACAGTAAAAGGCGAGAGTGTAGATAAAATACTTTCAGTCATGTGCATCGGTAAAAAGAAGTGTTTTCAGCCATGGCAACAGTAGATTTTCCCTCTCTTATACCATTGTCACTGCTGGAAGTGTTTGAGTGAGGCGCTGTATGCAAATGAGCATGACTGCACCTTTGTTCTTTGTTTTGCTGTAAAAAGGATTAGACTTGGTTCATTAGTGCTGTGTTTGTCGTTCAGTTTCTTCACCTTAATGAGAAGAAGAGGCGAAACGAGACAGTGAAGCAGGTGGAGATATTCTGCTGGACCCGGACGGTTCAGGGGAAACCAGCTCATGGGAACGACCCACTGGAAAACAGAAGAGACAGACACACAGAAAAGTTTCAAACCCAATCCCACTCGACTCCTTAAAACATATTAATTGAAAGTGACTCAGTGACGAACCAGAGTGGACCTGTGTGTTTCTAATGTCAGTTCAAACACAGCGGCTCTGTGAGGGTCTCGTGAAGGCCAAGAACACACAGACAGGCTGGGTTAGGTTGTAAAAAGATGTCACTACTGCCACCTCAGGCCATGTTTGTAACTGCAGCTTCTATATTAACCCCTTAACTCCCACCTGAACCGAGCACGTTTTCTCCAGTTTGGCTTTACCCCAATCCAAAAGCTTCTGGAAAAAAGGTGAGGAAATAGACACAGAACTGAGACGAAAACTATGATGGAAAAGTGACAAAAAAGTGAGAAAGAATTGATGAAAAAGTGACAAAAATGTCACAAGAAATGGACAAAAAATTACAAAAAAATTACAAAAATGTGACAAAAAAAGTGACGAAAAATGTATGAAAAAGTGGCAAAAATATCACAAGAAATTGACGAAAAATCGTCGAAAAAAGGACAAAAATTTGAATAAAAAATGACAAAAAATTGATGAAAATTGATGAAAAAATGACAAAAATGTGACAAAAATGAGTTGAATACCCAACAAAAAAATGATGGAAAAAAAAATCTGATGACGTGAAGAAAAAGATCCTCTCTGTTCAGGTGAGAGTTAAGAGGTTAAGCTCGTGCAATGATGGAAATGTGACAAAAAAGTGAGAAAACATTGACAAAAATGTGACAAAAAAATTACAAAAAAGGAAAAAAATTACAAAAAAAATTACAAAAAAATGACAAAAATGATAAAAAATGACAAAAATGTGACAAAAAATGACAAAAAAATGACCCAAAAAATTACAAAAAAGTTACAATAATGTGTTGAATAAAAAAAGATGGAAAAAAAATCTGATGATGTGAGGAAAAAGATCCATTTAGATGAGTTTTGTAGCTCTTAGCTTTCAAATGAGGCGTTACTCTGGCCTACAGGACTTGGGTAAAGCTGAACTGGAGAAAATGCTCTCGGTTCAGGCGGGAGTTAAGAGGTTAAAGGTGCTAGATGCAAGTTCGCCATTTTATGCTCACTACTGCCGCCTCAGGCCATACATGTAACTGCAGCTTCTATATTAAGCTCGTGCATGACGGCGCTTCAGACCCAAAGTAACCCCTTTCTGAGTGACAGTGCAGGATTTTAGAGGCAGTTGTGGTGAACAGGAGCTCATTCTACACATTAGGACATGGCTGGAACATTTAGGGGAGGAAAATACATTTTAACATTTTTAAACTCTGTATAGTCCCTTTAACCTCTTAACTCCCACCTGAACCGAGCACATTTTCTCCAGCTTTACCCCAATCCAAAAGCCTCTGGAAAAAAGCTGTGAAAATAGCAACAAAACTGAGACGAAAACAATGATGAAAATGTGAAAAAAGTGAGAAAAAATTTACAAAAAAGTGAGAAAAATGGACAAAAATTTGACGAAAAAGTCACGAAAATTTGACAAAAACGAGACGACTGCCCAACAAAAAAAGTGGAAAAAAAAATCTGACGTGAGGAAAAAGATCCATTTAGTTTTGTAGGTCTTTCAAATGAGGAGTTACACTGGCCTACAGGATTTGGGTAAAGCTGAACTAGTGAAAATGCTCTCGGTTCTGGTGGGAGTTAAGAGGTCACGAACCTCTGAGCCTTTAGACACGCCCCCTCCACACGCTGTCTGTGGCATCAGTGGGGAGGGGGTTCTGCTGAGGAGCAGTGGTTGGTTACTCGGCTGGTGACGAAAGCTCGGAGGCGTCTCCAGGAGGTGGGGGCGTTCCTAGGAGGACTCAGGCAAACCTATCCCTAAAATGGCCGCCATCAGAGTGTTTACAGATTACTCAGAAATACGTGAATGTGCCAAGGCAACACTTCAGCCATGTTTTTAATGAGGGAGTGAGGGAGGAAGCCCAATCACACGCCGACCTTTACAGCCAATCCTCTATTTCTAACATTTATCGGCCGGTTCATCGATCCAGCCGCGAGCCCGGGTCCCTCAGACGCCTGTGCTCATTAGTGGAGCGGTGTATTTCTGTCCCCCGCCCGTTGGTGAGCGACGTGGTTACCGTGACGACGGGCCGCCCCAGGTGCAGGAGCCAGGCCTGGAGCAGGAACAGAGCCCAGAGGTCCAGATCAAACCGAGTCCTGGGCGGAGCCTGGTCGCTCTCGGAGGCCGCCGCCCGTCTCCTGTCCGCCCCCCCGCCCACGCAGCTGGAACAGGGAAACACGTGCATGTACATGTACTTAGGATCGTGACCCCCACCCGGGTCAGACCATGGGAAACACAGGGACATTAACCCCTTAACTCCCGCCTGAACCGAGCACATTTTCTCCAGTTTGGCTTTGCCCCAATCCAAAAGCTTCTGGGAAAAAGGTGAGAAAATAGCGACAAAACTGAGACGAAAACAATGATGAAAAAGTGGCAAAAATGTCACAAGAAATTGACAAAGAATGGACGAAAAAATGACAAAAATGTGACAAAAAATGACAAAAAAATGACAAAAAAATTACTAGAAATTTGACAAAAAAATGACAAAAATGTTCTAAAAAATGACAAAAAATTTGACAAAAATGTGACAAAAAATGACAAAAAAAATGAAAAAATGTGACAAAAAAATAAAAAAAAATGTGACAAAAAAATGAAAAAATGTGACAAAAAAATGACAAAAATGTAAGAAAAATGTATGAAAAAATGACAAAATATGACAAAAAATGACAAAAAAATGAAAAAAATGTGACAAACAAATGACAAAAAAATGACAAAAATTTAATAAAAAATGACAAAATATGACAAAATATGACAAAATATGACAAAAATGTGACAAAAAAATGAAAAAAATGTGACAAAAAAATGACAAAAAATGTGACAAAAAAATGACAAAAAAATGAAAAAATGTACGAAAAAATGACAAAAAAAAGAAAAAATAAAGACACAATATGACAAAAAATGAAAAAAAATGTGACAAACAATGAAAAAAAAAATGACAAAAATGTGACAAAAAATGACCAAAAAAAATGATGAAAAAGCTACATAAATAAGTTGAATACCCAACAAAAAAATGATGGAAAACAAATCTGCTGACGTGAGGAAAAAGATCCTCTCGGTTCAGGCGGGAGTTAAGAGGTTAACCAATACAACTCTTAAAAAACAAAGAAAAAACAACGGCTAAAACAAAAATGAACAAATAATGGCACCCTGGTAAAACAGCATGTTTGCTACGACGCCATAATAATAATATTAAAATACATGTTTTATCTATATGCTCTGTCGACCCCCCAAATATGTCTCGCGACCCCCTAGTGGGTCCCGACCCCCAGGTTGAGAAGCCCTGCTCTACACTGTCAAATAAAAATATATATAGATCTGTCTTTGTGATGCTCCACCTCCACTGGGAGCTCAGAGTGCTCTGACTGTGAACCTTTCACCCATTAATGCTTCGCTTTTACACCCCAGAGACGGGACTGAGCTGAGGACGTTCAGAAAAGCTTTTAACCACTTTTGATCAAAGTTCAGCCTGAATTCAGAAAAAACTTTCCCCTCAACTTGTCTCCATCACTGAAGTAAAACTAACTCAAACCTGTCATGTGAACTTTAAAGTTAATATACCTCATTTTTTCCTTTTTTTCCACCAGATTTTGAATTAAAGGGGCGAGATGCAAGTTGGGCATTTTGTGCTCAGTAATGCCGCCTCTGGTGATTCGTGTAACTGCAGCTGAACCGAGAGGATCTTTTTCCTCACGTCATCAGATTTTTTCCCATCATTTTTTTGTTGGGTATTCAACTCATTTTTGTAACTTTTTTTTGTCACATTTTTGTCATTGTTCGTCAATTTTTTGTCAATTTCTTGTGACATTTTTGTAATTTTTTTGGGTCAAATTTTTATCAAATTTTTGTCATTTTTTTGTCTTTTTTTTTGTCTTTTTTTGTCTTTTTTTGGTCATTTTTTTGTCATTTTTTTGTCATTTTTTTGTCATTTTTTTGTCATTTTTTTAATCAATTTTTTGTATTTTTTTGTATTTTTTTGTCTTTTTTGTCATTTTTTTGTCATTTTTTTTGTCTTTTTTTGTCATTTTTTCAAATCAATTTTTTGTCATTTTTTGTCATTTTTTTAATCAATTTTTTGTCACATTTTTGTCATTTTTTTGTCACTTTTTTAATCAATTTTTTGTCATTTTTTTGTCACTTTTTCTGTCAATTTTTTTGTCATTTTTTGTCATTTTTTTAATCAATTTTTTGTCATTTTTTGTCATTTTTTGTCACATTTTTGTCATTTTTTCATCACTTTTTTGTCAAAGTTTTCTCCCTTTTTTGTCCCATTTCCATCATTGTTTTCGTCTCAGTTTTGTTGCTATTTTCACACCTTTTTTCCAGAAGCTTTTGGATTGGGGTAAAGCCAAACTGGAGAAAACGTGCTCGGTTCAGGTGGGAGTTAAGGGGTTAATAAAGCTGCCATCAGTTTTGAGTCGTCTTTGGGGGTTTTAGTCTGGCCTACCTGGTAAAAAACGCTGCTGCATGTCTCTTCCTGCTTGACGCCTGCATTCGTCCACAAAGAAAAAACAAAAAACTCTTGATCCGAACAGCTTTCCCCTTCCCCTGTCCTCACGCTGATTTCCACGTGAGAGATTCCTGCCGTCCAGAGGCTCCGGGGGAAAGTGAAGAAAGCCACGCGCGGTTTTGAGGCGGGGGGATAATGACCGTGTGTCACAGATAAACCCGTAATCTGCCCATAATCTCCCGAACCTGCCCCGATTCTCTTACATTAGCTTTAATCCCACTTTATGAATGCGGGCCGCGGTTTATGGCCCGACGAGGACCACGGACACGGAGCTTTTACATCACACAAACTGTAGAGATTCACAGGTAAAATGAGCCTTTCATATCACATTACTGCTGTTGTTTATACATTATACTCCGAAACAATACTTATACTTAGGTTAGGTTAAGTTAGTTTATTTGTACCCGTGGGTAAATTCGTCTTGCAATTCTGAGAACTATTACATTAAAACACATTATACAAAGATAAAACATCACATATTTAAATATAAAGCTTGTAAGTCTCAGGGGTGATTTGATCCCGACTTGTTCATGAAGGAAAGGGCGGCGGGAACAAAGCTTTTCTTAAAACGGTTCCTGTGGTTCATTGGCATCAAAAACCGACGCCCAGACGGAAGCATCGAAACTCAAAGGATGCTCAGTGTCTTTTACGATGCTTCGTGCCGTCCTCTCTAACTGTCTGTCCTGCAGAAAGTCCAAACTGGTCTGAGGCCGAGGACTTTACTGGACCACTGGACCAGCTGATTCAACAGAACAGAAGAGCTCCCGTACCAGGCGACCAGGCAAAAAGCTCGGGTCGCTTCGATGAATTCCCGATAGAAAAGTATCATCACAATTTTATCTACATGAAAGAAGGACAGTTTCCGTCGTTGGTGGCCCTTTTTACAAACATTAAAATTCAGTTTGCAATCTATAATTGTTCCAAGACACCTGTAGGAGTCCACACACTCCACTTGTCGTCCCTTTATATATGTTACAACATGTTGCAGAGCGCTCTTCCTGAAGTCGATGATCAGATCTTTTGTTTTTGTTTAAGGGGAGACATTACAGGCAAAACTCAATTTTTTCAGTTTTCAGGTTTTGGGTCTAATTGGTCTCTGAACATACAAGCTTTCACCCGGAAACAGAAAATATGCCTAATCTTCACAATAACATGTTTAAATATTGCGCTGATTCAATGTTCCCCCATAGACTTATATGGGAGAACGCAATTTCAAGGGCCTTTTTCTCCAAACACATTTTTCTGTCATTGTGGCGACACTATGTCCACGTCAGTCGGACCTAAAGACTTCACATTTTCCAGCCTTGGACTGAACAATATTTGGAAGATTTTTTCAGAGGGATTTTTTATTATTTAATCCCTTAAGCCCCATTTATTGAGTTTTGAATGTCAAAAAATAAGACACTTTTTTTTTTTTTTTTTTACAAATGTTTCCACTAAAAAACAGCTTACTTTAAAACTAAACAAGAAACACCTTGTTCTTATATGAAAAGATAAAATGACAGAAAACTTGCCATGTATTTTTTTCTCACATTTATGCCAGTGATCGACAGCAACAGTTTCAAATTCATATCTGTAAAAAAAAAAAAAAATGTATATTTACAGATATCAATGTGAAACTGTTGCTGTCGATCACTGGCATAAATGTGAGAAAAAAATACATTGCAAGTTTTCTGTCATTTTATCTTTTCTTATAAGAACAAGGTGTTTTATGCCTAAAAATGCCCCAAATTTCCCATCTTTTCGGCGACGAAATCTGAATAATGGATAGAGCTACATTCAAATTTATGGTTTTATTTTATTGATAAATGAGTTGCCAAGACTTTCTCAGAGGGGATTTTGGATTTCTTGTTTAGTTTTAAAATAAGCTGTTTTTTAGTGGAAAAATTTGTTTAAAAAAATAATTTTCGCCTTATTTTTTGACGTTCAAAACTTAAGGCTTAAGGGATTAAATAATAAAAAATCCCTCTGAAAAAATCTTCCACATATTGTTCAGTCCAAGGCTGGAAAATGTGAAGTCTTTAGGTCCGACTGACGTGGACATAGCGTCGCCACAATGACAGAAAAATGTGTTTTGAGAAAAAGGCCCTTGAAATTATGTTCTCCCATATAAGTCTATGGGGGAACATTGAATCAGCGCAATATTTAAAGATGTTATTGTGAAGATTTGGCATATTTTCTGTTTCCGGGTGAAAGCTTGTATGTTCAGAGACCAATCTGGCCCAAAACCTGAAAACTGAAAAAATTTAGTTTTGCCTGCAGTGTCTCCCCTTAAGAGAAGATAAGACTCACCATTTGACAAAATCCTCAACAGCCGGGCCACGCTGACTTTCATTTTTGTGAAGTCGACTTACAATAACCGAGTCATCTGCGTGTTTTAAGATGATTCGGTTTTCATGGTCACTCTGACACAAGCTACTGTACAATATAAACAACAGGGGTGAGAGAACAGAACCTTGGGGTGAGCCTGTGGAAACAGTGCACTGATCAGAGAGTTCACCATCGACTCTCACTCTTTGACTTCTTTTAGTTAGAAAGTCACGAACCCAGCCTACGATGTTTGAATCAAGATTACAATGTTCCAAAAGCCGTTTGGCAGCACATGTGGTTGCATCGTATTAAAAGCTTTCCCTCCAGGTGTTTGAGGAGCAGATGACGCGAGGTTATAGTGGCATCCTCAACGCCTCTTTTCGGCCTGTAAGCGAACTGCATGAAGTCAAGTGCATGCTCAGTTTTTCGAAGAATTTCTGATTTGATTAGTTTTCTACTTCCTTTCCCATCAGCATTTCTTTAACAATAATCCTCGGGCCCGGCCGATATATCGAGCCGATATTTCTTTGTGGGGTTTTTTTAGCGATTAAGCTCAGTCAGATCTTCTTAGAACTCAGGGGATCGGAGAAACATTACGGTGAAAATCAGGCAAGTTTGTCCACCTATTGCAGGGGGAGGCAAGTTTGTGTCATGGAGGGAGGGATGTCACGGTAACCGGTGTAGCGGTAAACCCCGGTAAAAATTTTGACGGTCTTGTTTTGTGTTTTTATTATTATCTCGGTGAATAACCGCACCCGCGGTGTCGGCACGGTGAGCCTCACCAGCCACCGTCTCATCTGCTGCAGTTTCCGCGCATGCGCACTTTGTTGTTTGCAACACAAACAAAACTTTCTCGAAGCTGGAATCATGTCCGACACGACAGAGCAGGATCTGTCAGCCTCAGAGTTCAGTTTGTGGAGCGTGCAGGAAAAAGTGTCTCTAAAGCAGCAAGACTTCGAACCTGTGACTCACCTGCGTGACCGTCTCCCACAGCTCTATAGCAGGAAGCTAACGTTAGCGTGACCGTCTCCCACAGCTCTATAGCAGGAAGCTAACGTTAGCGTGACCGTCTCCCACAGCTCTATAGCAGTAAGCTAACGTTAGCGTGACCGTCTCCCTCTATAGCAGGAAGCTAACGTTAGCGTGACCGTCTCCCACAGCTCTATAGCAGGAAGCTAACGTTAGCGTGACCGTCTCCCTCTATAGCAGGAAGCTAACGTTAGCGTGACCGTCTCCCACAGCTCTATAGCAGGAAGCTAACGTTAGCGTGACCGTCTCCCTCTATAGCAGGAAGCTAACGTTAGCGTGACCGTCTCCCTCTATAGCAGGAAGCTAACGTTAGCGCTTTAGCTGAAATGCTGATGTGGGACTTTGGGTTGAAGGAGAATGTAACGAGTCACCTCATAGTGCGGCTGCAGCGCCACCGCCAGCGTAAGCCGTGTCCGGATACCTCCGCACGATGGCACAATGCGTTACGGGGCTCCCGGTGGCAGATTGCAATAGATTCACTCTCGCCGCAGTTTTATGAATTTAATAATGAGGTATTTTCCCAAATCTGCAAAGCGAAAGCTCACTGGAAGGACAACAACAATTTTCCTGATATAGACGTTTTATCTTGTTCAAAAATATTCTTCTTCGTTTCTGGTGATATAAACAGTCCATGTAAAACCCTCGAAACATCAACAACACATCGTTATAGTTCCTTTACTTTGATGTGAAAAGGCTTTGTCTGTATTGTTTTATGTAACAAGCACTGTTAAACTTTTTTGAAACTATTTCAGTTTGTGTAGGACGATCAATGCTTTCTGAACATATTAACACACATTTTTAAAAAAATACCGCGATAAAACCGAAAACTGTGATAATTTTGGTCACAATAACCGTGAGGTAAAATTTTCATACCGTGACAGCCCTACATGGAGGGATATGATTTTCTTCATTGCCAAAACACCAAGCGCTGAAACTCACTATTGTAGCCCCAAGTAAAGCACCTTTTCTCTGCACATAGGGGTTTTGCTCATAATATATGGGCTAATGGGGTGTTTTGCTGGGAAATGTGAAAATATTGACAGCATTTCCCACATTTTAGAGTCCCTTTCACATAATTGGTCTGTGATTTATGATAGATAGATAGATAGATAGATAGATAGATAGATAGATAGATAGATAGATAGATAGATAGATAGATAGATAGACAGAAAATTGACGACCAAATGACAAAAATGTGACAAAAAATAACAAAAAATTGATTAAAAAATGACGAAAAAATGTGACAAAAATGTGACAAAAATGTGACAAAAAAGTGACGAAAAATTTCTGAAAAAGTGGCAAAAATGTCACAAGAAATTGACGACCAAATGACAAAAATGTGACAAAAAAATGTGACAAAAAATGTGACAAAAAAATGTGACAAAAAAATGTGACAAAAAAATGACGAAAAAATGACGAAAAAATGACGAAAAAATGACGAAAAAATGAAAAAAAATGAAAAAAAATGGAAAAAAAAATGAATAAAAATGACAAAAAATGATAAAAAAAATGACAAAAAATTACCAAAAAAATTACAAAAAATTGATTAAAAAATGACGAAAAAATGACGAAAAAATGACGAAAAAATGACGAAAAAATGAAAAAATATGACAAAAAATTACAAAAAATTACAAAAAATTACAAAAAATGACAAAAAAATTACAAAAAATAATAATAAAAAATGACAAAAATGTGATTAAAAAATGACCAAAAAAATTGGCAAAAAATGACGAAAAAATGACAAAAAAATGACCAAAATGTGATAAAAAATGTGACGAAAAATTGCTGAAAAAGTGGCAAAAATGTCACAAGAAATTGACAAGAAATTGACGACCAAATGACAAAAATGTGACAAAAATGCATAGATAGATAGATAGATAGATAGATAGAATTAAATCAAATGAAATTAATTATAACATCGGCCTGTATATCAGCCCCAAAAATCCATATCGCTCTGGCCTTAAACACTACTAAAGTGGTGGCCTTATTCAGTCACATTTCGAGTCAATTGACTTTAAGACACAAGATCAATGTGGCCGAGGAGAAAGTGCTGCACTGGATCAATGAGTCAAGACGTGGATTCAAGTAGAAAACAAAAAAGAACAGGTGCTTTTAAAACTTGGAGGACAATGAAGAGTCTGTGAAAGCTGTGAAAGCAGACTCTTCATCAGGGCGAGTGAGGCAACACATTTAAAGCAGCACTAAGTAACTCCGTGAGAGCAAGGACGTGGGAACCCAGGGTGCTGAGGGGGCTGCAGCACCCCCTGATGGATAGTTTGGGAACAAGAGGCAATATTAACCCCTTAACTCCCACCTGAACCGAGCACATTTTCTCCAGTTTGGCTTTACCCCAATCCAAAAGCTTCTGGGAAAAAGGTGAGAAAATAGCAACAAAACTGAGACGAAAACAATGATGGAAATGTGACATAAAAGTGACGAAAAATTTATGAAAAAGTGGCAAAAATGTCACAAAAATGTCACAAGAAATTGACAAAAAATGTGACAAAAATGTGACAAAAAATGACAAAAAATTGATTAAAAAATGACGAAAAAATTGACAAAAAATTACAAAAAAAATTACAAAAAATTGACAAAAAATTTATTAAAAAATGACAAAAAATTGTGACAAAAAATGACAAAAATTTGACAAAAAAAATGTACGAAAAAATTACAAAATGTGACCAAAAAATGGACGAAAAAATGTGACAAAAAATGACCAAAAAGTTACAAAAATGAGTTGAATACCCAACAAAACAATCTGATGACGTGAGGTAAAAGATCCTCTCGGTTCAGGCGGGAGTTAAGAGGTTAATAAACAGGAAATACGCGCAGAAAAAGCGTTTTGGGGGTACATTTTGTCCCTCAGCGCCCCCTAGCTAAAACATCTTCCCACGGCTCTGCGTGAGAGTAAATCCTACGCTGACAGAAAAGACAAAGGGACAGAGGGAGATTGTTCATCCAGTTACACAATGGAGATCATTTTTTCCACTCAAACTTTACTGTAAATACTGTTTAAGTGGCGCTAGCCCGCAGTTAGCTTTGCCTGTTAGCTTGCTAGCTTCTTCTTCGTGATTCTGTTAGTGTGTGCAAGTTTTCCATCATGTTATTCTGTCACTCCCTCATTAAAAACATGCCTGAAGTGTTGCCTTGGCACATTCACGTATTTCTGAGTCATCTGTAAAAACTCTGATGGCGGCCATTTTAGGGATAGGTTTGCCTGAGTCCTCCTAGGAACGCCCCCACCTCCTGGAGACGCCTCCGAGCTTTGGTCACCAGCCGAGTAACCAACCACTGCTCCTCAGCAGAACCCCCTCCCCACTGATGCCACAGACAGCGTGTGGAGGGGGCGTGTCGGAAAGGCTCAGAGGTTCTTGACCTCTTAACTCCCGCCTGAACCGAGAGGGTCTTTTTCCTCACGTCAACAGATTTTTTGTCCATCATTTTTTTTGTTGGGTATTCAACTCATTTTTGTTACTTTTTTGTCATTTTTTGTCACATTTTTTCGTCAATTTTTTTGTCACATTTTTGTCATTTTTTTGTCAAATTTTTATCACATTTTTGTCACATTTTTGTCACATTTTTGTAGTATTTTTTTTGTCACATTTGTCATTTTTTTGTCAATTTTTTTTTGTTGGGTATTCAACTCATTTTTGTAACTTTTTTGTAATTTTTTGTCACATTTTTGTCATTTTTTCGTATATTTTTTTTTATCAAATATTTGTCATTTTTTGTCAAATTTTTATCGAATTTTTGTCATATTTTTTTTTCTTCCATTTTTAAAAAATGATTTTTTTGTCATTTTTTGTCCATTTTTAATCAAATTTTTGTCACATTTTTTGTAATTTTTTGGTCAAATTTTTATCACTTTTTTGTCCAAATTTTGTCACACATATTTTTTTGTCAATTTTTGTCATTTTTTTGGTCATTTTTTTGGGTCATTTTTTCTCCATTTTGTGTCGTCTTTTCGTCAATTTCTTGTGACATTTTTGCCACTTTTTCATACATTTTTCGTCACTTTTTTGTCACATTTCCATCATTGTTTTCGTCTCAGTTTTGTTGCTATTTTCTCAACTTTTTTTCAGAAGCTTTTGGACTGGGGTAAAGCCAAACTGGAGAAAATGTGCTCGGTTCAGGTGGGAGTTAAGAGGTTCTTAAAGAGACAGAGGCCTATTTCAAGACATTCACTACAGCCATTTTGAGAGAGACATTTTATACAAGGCAGTTATTCTAATTTACTGCATTTACAGACCAACAGGAGGTTTGTTATCATTGTAGTGTGATATAGACTGGTGCTATGTGATTGAAAAAAGCAGAATACTCCCTCTTTAAGGTGAACAAGTTACATAGTACTGCTTTAAGTGGCAGATCCTCACTGTGTTCTTTCCCCCCCCCAAAAAAAGAATCCCTTTATTCTTTAAAACAGCCAAGTTTCAACAGTCTGGCACTTTACAAAGGCTTCCACACATTTGCTCCTGTGTCTCGATTATTCTATTGAACAGACTTTCCGTTGCCTTCCTGCAGATTTGTGACAGATTTGATGAAGATCCGATCACTCAGTGGGATTTTTCCTTTTGGCTTTGTTCTGAAAATGGGTCGTATTAGCGTTAGTCACATTTCGGCGCATAAACATTATTCATTATTCAGCCGCTGCACAGCTGCTCCGGGGCTGATAAGCTGCACGAATGCGCCGCGGCGGCTTCCATTAATATGTGAAGTGTCTCGCAGGGACTGGACGGGCCATAGACGCCATTGTCCTCATTGTATAAACTCCATTTCTACAACATCTTTAACTCTCATAGCAGTTTTTCATAAGTGAAAACACGAAATTGACAAAAAATAACATATGCCAAGTGAATAGAGTCTGAGATAAAAATAATATTTCAGCGCTTTAAGAGGTTAAACCGTTAACTCCCACCTGAACCGAGCACATTTTCTCCAGTTTGGCTTTACCCCAATCCAAAAGCTTCTGGAAAAAAGGTGTGAAAAGAGCAACAAAACTGAGACGAAAACAAGGATGGAAATGTGACAAAAAAGAGAGAAAACATTGACAAAAAAGTGATGAAAAATGGATGAAAAAGTGGCAAAAATGTGACAAGGAATTGACAGAAAATTGACGGCCAAATGACAAAAATGTGACAAAAAATGGCAAAACAATTATGAAAAAATGACGGAAAAATTTGACAAAAAATGACAAAAAAATGACAAAAATGTGACAAAAAAATGACAAAAAATTGATTAAAAAATGACGGAAAAATGTGACAAAAAATGACAAAAAAATGACAAAAAATGACAAAAAATGACAAAAATGTGACAAAATGTGACAAAAAATGTGACAAAAAAATAACAAAAAAATAACAAAAAAATGACAAAAAATGTGACAAAATGTGACAAAAAATGACAAAAATGTGAAAAAAAAATGACAAAAATGTGACAAAAATGTGTCAAAAATGTGACAAAAAATGGCTAAAAACGTGACAAAAAATGACAAAAATGTGACAAAAATGTGACAAAAAATGACAAAAATTTGATTAAAAAATTACGAAAAAATGTGACAAAAAATGACAAAAAATGACAAAAAAATGACACAAATGTGACAAAAAATGTGACAAAAATGTGACAAAAAAATGACGAAAAATTGCTGAAAAAGTGGCAAAAATGTCACAAGAAATTGACAAAAAAAATTAATAAAAAATGACAAAAAAAATGACAAAAATGTGACAAAAATGGCAAAAAAGTCACAAAAATGAGTTGAATACCCAACAAAACAAATGATGGAAATGATGACGTGAGGAAAAAGATCCTCTGGGTTCAGGCGGGAGTTAAGAGGTTGAACGCTTTTCCACACAGCTGAGAGTCTGTCAGTTCTACTTCAGGGCATTTTAACCCCTTCTTTCAGGACTGTATCGCAGCCAGTGGCACGGGGAACATTTCACAGGAAGAATGAAGAACGGATTAAAACAATTTCCAACAAATTCTGAAGGAAAACAGGTAGCAGACTCTGTGTCACAAAGCAAAGGGCTTGCTGTGGTCCTTGGCTGTTTGCAGACCCTAGTGAGGACAGTCGGAGAGCAGAGTTTTCTTGGTTTTCCGTCTCTTTTTAATCCAGCAGTCGGGCCGTGTGCCATGTCTGGCGTTGGCAGCTGTCTGTGTTTACTCAGCGTTTCCTCAAAAGTCTGTTCTTTTGGGCAGCGGTCCAGTCTCCAGGAATCGTCACAGTTACGAAGCATTTGGCGGATAAACGCATCTCCATCATGAGGCCCTTGTAAACGACAGCTCATCTCTCCTACAGATATATAGATCATCATTTCATTTTATTTCATTTCATTTTTTTATTTGAGCAGCTGAGTATTCAGCAGATGACATGACAAAACAAATAAACAAACTAACAGGTAAGCTGCCCAAAAGGAGTAGGCCTGTAGGCCTAAGGTGCCTGTACACGCCTACCCCCTTCCAAATTGACATAGTTTAAGGTAAACATTTACAGTTAGTTACCATAGTAACGTTTTGAAAGCATGTCAACTAAACGTGCATCCAGTACCTTATCATGAACATACATACGATATTGTTGAGAAAAAAAAAAAAAAAAAAATAGTGTATATGCTCCTTCTATGTATGTAGTCCATTTAAGCACATATCGTGTGATATACATGTTTATATATGTATACAGCAATATAAATATTAATGTACATAGCCCTTCAGAGAACATTGTTATTATTATTATCATTATTTTTCATATTGTCTTTTTCCATCTTTCTCACCTCTTGAATATCGTTTAGCTCTCATTTCCAGCGTATTGATGCAGTAAATCCTGCTTGAACCTGACTTTGAATTGCTCTAAGGAAGGACTACTCTTCATTTCCTGATCCAGGTCGTTCCATAGATCTACTCCACACCGTGAGATAAACATTTGCTTTGCTGTAGTACGGACGTATTGCTTGGTGAAAGTATTTGTACGTCTAAGATTGTATTTAACTTCGTTTTTGCAAAACATCAGTTGGATATTTGTTGGAAGCATATTGTGTTGAGCTTTGTACATTAATTGTAGTGATTTGAATGTTATTAAATCTTTTAGTTTTAAGGTTTTAGATCAGGGAAAGTCAAGTGTCTTTTGTTTCAGCAAACTGTCACATCGTTTGAACTGATTCGAGGGATGAACCGAGTCTCAGTGGGATTCCTGTGGTCACCTTTGATAGACCGAGCCTTGCCGCGCAAAAGCCGATTAGATTAAAGCACGTTTGGCAGAGTCATGCTGACAAAACTAATGAGAATGAGAAAGTTCATTATCTTTGTTCTCCCTGTGCGGAAATAAGAGTTCAAAGTCCAGCCTCACCTTGATCCAGTTTGGGAAATGTCAGTCTAGCCTAACTTTGATCATGACAAGGAGAAGGAAAGGAGCTGTGAGCTTCTTTTATTGCCTCCTATACGAGCCTCGGGATTAGGGCTCCTCGGTTATTGAAAAAATAATAATCACGATTATTTTTGTCATAATTGAAATCACGATTATTCAAACGATTATTTGTTGCCTTTAAAAAAATCCATCAAAAAAGTGACAAAAATCCATCAAAAAAGTGACGACAAATCCATCAAAAAAATTACAAAAATCCAGCAGAAAAAAGACAAAAATCCAGCAGAAAAAAGACAAAAATCCAGCAAAAATAGTGACAAAAATCCATCAAAAAAGTGACAAAAATCCATCAAAAAAGTGACAAAAATCCATCAAAAAAGTGACGACAAATCCATCAAAAAAGTGACAAAAATCCAGCAAAAAAATGACAAAAATCCATCAAAAAATTGACAAAAATCCAGCAAAAAAATGACAAAAATCCATCAAAAAATTGACAAAAATCCAGCAAAAAAATGACAAAAATCCATCAAAAAATTGACAAAAATCCATCAAAAAATTACAAAAATCCAGCAGAAAAAAGACAAAAATCCATCAAAAAGTGACAAAAATCCAGCAAAAAAAATGACAAAAATCCATCAAAAAAGTGACAAAAATCCAGCAGAAAAAAGACAAAAATCCATCAAAAAAGTGACAAAAATCCATCAAAAAAGTGACAAAAATCCATCAAAAAAGTGACAAAAATCCATCAAAAAAGTGACAAAAATCCATCAAAAAAGTGACAAAAATCCAGCAGAAAAAAGTGACAAAAATCCATCAAAAAAAGACAAAAATCCAGCAAAAAAAGACAAAAATCCATCAAAAAAAAAGACAAAAATCCATTAAAAAAAAAGTGACAAAAATCCCCAAATTAAAAATTTGAAGAAAAAAAATTTGAAGAAAAAAAAATTGAAAAAAAAAAAATTGAAGAAAAAAAAAAAATTGAAAAAAAAAATGATAATCGATTTTTTGCGATTATGCTATTTTTGTAATTGTTTACTGTTGTAATCGAAATCGTAATTGAATTTCGATTAATTGCACAGCCCTACTCGGGATGTTCCTCATCAGCCCATGAGGAGCTGAGAACAATCCCACATCCACTGCGCCGCCTCCTGGAGGTTTCTGAACTCGACCGACCTCCCCATGAGTGTGAAAGAGATAGTTTTGCCGCAAGACATTTCATTAAATAAAAGCATGAGCTAAGTCCTAAATATAGGAGAATATATTTAGGACTTAGCTCATGCAGAGTTTTATTGATTGAAATCTGTGAATTTATGGCAACGTCACACACTTTTGTTTAGCCGTAACTTCAATCAATCAATCAATCAAAGTTTATTTATATAGCACTTTACAACAACACAAGGAAGACCAAAGTGCTTCACAGAAAGATAAAACAATATTAAAAAATCAATCAAATAAGTGCGATCTAAGTCTTAAACACCTCGGAGCCGCATTAGACGGTTCTAACGCCCGACACAGTGTTGTTCCTCCTGCATTATAACGTCTAACGCGGCTCCTCGTTGTTTAATCCGCTTATACCAGGGTCCCACAAACCTAACATTTATAATAAATGTGTTTTTCATTGACTAAAGCCACTAAATCTGCCAGACTACGGGACTATTTTGTGTGGGTTATTAGCCGGTCACTGAAGGCTGGTCTCAGAGCGAGTCATTCTCCGCAGCTATTACGAGGATCTCAGTCAGGCTCAACGACACAACATCAGCACAGAATCACAACACAACAGGACTAACCCGGAAACACTTTTCCCTGGAAGGAAACACCGATATGCGGCACTCGTGGGCAGGAGTTATTTACCTTTTACAAGGTTTAACCTGAAGCTAAAGCTAGCTAGCTCAACCAGCTCAACTGTTTATGGGAACAGCTGCGGTGGAGTCGCTCACACCTGGGCCCCCCCAACTCAAACTAACATGTTTGACTTTACTAATCCAGACAAAGATGCTTCAATGCAGGATCATTTTATGTACGTCTGAAAATGATGAATAGCCTTAACTGTTTCCAATAGAAATGTAAAGCTCATATGTTATTAACAGTAGCTAACGTAGCTGCTCACTCTCCTCTACAAACATTTAGCAAACACTAAATCCATCTCATACGTTCCTGTCAGTCACTAATTACGTGTTTATCTGATTCAGCTGTGTCATGCTTGCCAGCAGAAGTCTGAAGTTCTGTCTAAAGCAGAAGCTCCGTGACTTCCTTCTTCACTTCTCAGTCTGTGACTGAAGAGCAATGAGGCCTCAGCCTTTTTACTGCAAACAAAGAGCTCACTGTATTTAGCCTCATGTTACTGTCACTCATGGTGTCTGACCTAAAGTCTCACTCTGAAGAAAGTCAACTCACATTTACATTGAGAAGGTTGGAAGGCGCCCCCTTGTGTCCAGTGGGGTCCAACTGCCCTACCCCTGCTCCTGTCTCCCCCACTCTTCTCCTTAGACTCATCCCTACTACTACTACTACTACTACTACTGCTTCTACTACTACCGCTGCTTAGGGCAGGACGATATGGCCAAACATTTATATCACAGCATGAAAAAGAAATATCATGACAACGGTATATTTGGTGATATAATTTACACCTGGCAAAATACATAAAAATCAAAGCCTTTTATTCATCTAAATTCACCTAAATCTCTAAAAAACACAGAAGAAAATATCAAATAGTATTTTTATTTTTTATTTTTGTTTAGGACATGTGTTTTCCAGAAACATGAGTTACAGTAATTGTAACTTTCAAAGGATTCGCTATATCTCCTCTCTCTCCTGTTCACACACACACACACACACACACACACACACGTCACACACACCTACACACACACGAACACACACACACACACACACACACACACACACACACACACACACACACTGTAGGTCAGACACCGTGAGTCACAGTAACATGACGCTAAATACTGAGCTCTTTATTTTGTGTAGAAAGGCTGAGGCCTCATTGCTCTTCAGGCACAAACTGAGAAGTGAAGAAGGAAGTCATGGAGATTCTGCGTTAGAACGTTACACTTCTGCTGATGTAACAGTAAAAGATAAAGTAAAAGTAGATCTACCACAGTCCTGTCCACATCTGTCACGGTCCACCATGACCCACCACGACTCAGAGGAACTGGGACACACATGACCTACAGCAGATCATAGATTTGGATATTTCTTCAACCTTTAGAAGCATCAATCACGTGTTTGTTTTTTGTAATAATTTCTCCTATATTTGTTGCTTTTACCATATTGGAGCTTCAGAATATGATATGACTCTTATATCCAGCAGAAGTCTGAAGTTCTGTCTAAAGCAGAAGCTCCGTGACTTCCTTCTTCACTTCTCAGTCTGTGCCTGAAGAGCGATGAGGCCTCAGCCTTTTTACTGGAAACAAAGAGCTCACTGTGTTTAGCCTCATGTTACTGTCACTCATGGTGTCTGACCTAAAGTCTCACTCTGAAGAAAGTCAACTCACATTTACACTGAGGAGGTTGGAAGGAGCGCCCCCTTGTGTCACCTTGCATCCAAATGCCCGGAACATGACAGCGGGTCCTATACGGGCTCAGGTAGATGTCATCTACCGCGGTATGAAATTTTACACCGGTGTCCAAAATCTATACCGGTGTTTCCGTGCACGGTATGATATGGACCAACCCTACTCCTCCTACTCCTAATCCTACTACTATAAACAAATCTATAATGAATGTGTTTAAGTTATAATTAATTTGGGCTATCGGCACAGTGTCTCTGCGTGATTTCTTCCTGGACAATTAACTCGGCGCTTTACTTCCTCTCCCTCATCTCTTCCATTCACGATGAGCAGGACCCACACGAATGAAGAGACAGCTCAGGATTTGGTAAAGGACTGTGAGTGTGAGATGGACGTCACTGCAGCGTGTTAGAAACATCATGTTCGCTGTGAATCCTGCCCCAAAGGAAACGCCAGGGCTCAGAAGGCGAGAGCTTTTATCTTGGATAAACATGTAAACAACTAAATGAAATTCAAACTACTTGCAGGACGATCCTTTTGCACAGGCTCGTTTGCACTAGTTTTAATTTCTATTTTGTGTTTGCCGTTAGCCCCAAGACAAAAACACCACCGTTCTGAACACAGAGGTTTCCTCCAGCGAAGTCATTACATCTCACGTAATGTTTGAACCTGCTCCAGTCACAGCCTGATCTTTACTCGCTGTCCTTTATAGGGCTGTGCAATTAATCGAAATTCGATTGCGATTTCGATTACAACAGTAAACGATTACACAATTAGCATAATCGCAAAAAAATCGATTATTTTTTTATTTATTTTTTAATTTTTGGATTTTTTGTCACTTTTTTGCTGGATTTTTGTCATTTTTTTGATGGATTTTTGTCATTTTTTTGATGGATTTTTGTCATTTTTTGATGGATTTTTGTCACTTTTTTGCTGGATTTTTGTCATTTTTTTGATGGATTTTTGTCACTTTTTTGATGGATTTTTGTCATTTTTTTGATGGATTTTGGTCACTTTTTTGATGGATTTTTGTCATTTTTTAGATGGATTTTTGTCATTTTTTTGCTGGATTTTTGTCACTTTTTTGCTGGATTTTTGTCTTTTTTCTGCTGGATTTTTGTCACTTTTTTGATGGATTTTTGTCACTTTTTTGATGGATTTTTGTCTTTTTTTGATGGATTTTTGTCACTTTTTTGATGGATTTTTGTATTTTTTTGATGGATTTTTGTCACTTTTTTGATGGATTTTTGTATTTTTTTGATGGATTTTTGTCTTTTTTTGATGGATTTTTGTCACTTTTTGATGGATTTTTGTCACTTTTTTGATGATTTTTTTAATTTTTTTTGCTGTTTTAAAAAAAAAAATTGGTGGATTTTTGTCATTTTTTTTGCTGGATTTTTGTCATTTTTTTTGCTGGATTTTTGTCTTTTTTTGCTGGATTTTTGTCACTTTTTTGCTGATTTTTTTTTAAAGGCAACAAATAATCGTTTGAATAATCGTGATTTCAATTATGACAAAAATAATCGTGATTATTATTTTTTCAATAATCGAGCAGCCCTAGTCCTTTACCAAATCTTGAGCTGACTCTTCATTTGTGTGGGATCCTGCTCATTGTGAATGTTAAGACAGAGGAGGAAGAACAGCACTGATGTTCCTGTCCAGGCTGAAATCTGGACAGTAACAACTTCATTGTGCTTTGAAATTGTCAAAGCACAATGAAATTGGACAGCGATAGGTAACAAGTTTACCTATTTCTGTCCTGAATGAAAACAATCCACTAAATAAAAGATTCAGATTTCTTCAAAGCCATCTTCAAAGCCTGCATCTCCTGCTGGTGTGTAAGTGTCTGCTCCACCAGGTCCTTGGCCTGAGACACCTGACTCTCCAGCTGTGCGTTGACCATATTTGTGTGGTCCAACTGGTTCGTCAGCTCCTCAGCGTTGACCCTGGCTTCTTCAGACTTTTCCAACGCTGCTTTGAGCCTCTCACCGAGGTCTGTAATTTTCGTTGACCACGCTTGTCGGGAAAAACTTTTTGACCATCTCTGCATGCCTTTGCTCAGCGTTTTCTCTGGCCTCTTCAGATCTTTGCAATGCTGCTTTGAAGCCTTCTTGGAGATCCGTAATTGTCATCTCCAGTTGTGAGTTGACCACGCTTTTCTGGTGCAACTTTTTGACCATCTCTGCATGCCTTTGCTCAGCGTTTTCTCTGGCCTCTTCAGACCTTTCGAACGCTGCTTTGAGGCCTTCTTGGAGCTCCGTTATTGTCTTCTCCAGCTGTGCGTTGACCACGCTCTTCTGGAAAAACTTTTTGACCATCTCTGCATGCCTTTGCTCAGCGTTTTCTCTGGCCTCTTCAGACATTTCCAACGTTGCTTTGAAGCCTTCTTGGAGCTCCGTAAGTGTCTTCTCCAGCTGCGAGTTGCTTTTCTGGTGCAACTTTTTGACCATCTCTGCATGCCTTTGCTCAGCGTTTTCTCTGGCCTCTTCAGACCTTTCGAACGCTGCTTTGAGCCTCTCTCCGAGTTCCGTAATTGTCTTCTCCAGCTGTGCGTTGACCACGTTTGTGTGGTCCAACTGGTTCGTCAGCTCCTCAGCATTGACCCTGGCTTCTTCAGACCTTTCCAGAGCTGCTTTGAGCCTCTCTCCGAGGTCTGTAATTGTCGTCTCCAGCTGTGCGTTGACCACGCTCTTCTGGAAAAACTTTTTGACCAGCTCTGCATGCCTTTGCTCAGCGTTTTCTCTGGCCTCTTCAGACATTTCCAATGTTGCTTTGAAGCCTTCTTGGAGATCCGTAATTGTCATCTCCAGTTGCGAGTTGACCACGTTTTTCTGGTGCAACTTTTTGACCATCTCTGCATGCCTTTGCTCAGCGTTTTCCTTGGCCACTTCAGAACTTTCCAATGCTGCTTTGAAGCCTTCTTGGAGCTCCGTAAGTGTCTTCTCCAGCTGCGAGTTGCTTTTCTGGTGCAACTGTTTGACCATCTCTGCATGCCTTTGCTCAGCGTTTACCCTGGCCTCTTCAGACCTTTCGAACGCTGCTTTGAGGCTCTCTCTGAGGTCTGTAATTGTCGTCTCCAGCTGTGCGTTGACCACGTTTGTGTGGTCCAACTGGTACGTCAGCTCCTCAGCGTTTACCCTGGCTTTTTCAGACCTTTCCAGAGCTGCTTTGAGGCTCTCTCCGAGGTCTGTAATTGTCGTCTCCAGCTGTGCGTTGACCACGTTTTTCTGGCGCAACTTTTTGACCATCTCTGCATGCCTTTGCTCAGCGTTTTCTCTGGCCTCTTCAGACCTTTCGAACGCTGCTTTAAGGCTCTCTCCGAGTTCTTCTGACTCTTTCCGAGACCTGACAAGATCTCTCTGCAGTTCATCGTTCTCTTGAGACTTCTCCTCGATCTCCTGAAGCTTCTGAACCAAGAGATCCTCCACATTCTCGTTGAATATTTTCGCCTCTTCAGCTGACTCTTTCAAAGCTTGTTCATGCTTTTGTATCGTTTGCTCCAGGCTGTTTATAAGGAGATCTTTCTCCTCAATATTCAGCTGTAGCTCTTTCCTCCTTTCTTGTTCTGTCTGGACCTGAATTTCCAGGGCGATCCTCTCCTCTCTCTCATTTTGAACTTGTCCTTGCAAGCTCTGAGACGTCTCCATGGCAGAGATCAGCTGGAGCCGAAGCTCTTTCACCAGTACGGCGTTGCGTGACGGTTTCCTTCTGAAAAACCACATCTTTGTAGTGTTTGTGTGGAAGCGACTTAACTATTACTAGTAAGTTTGCTTCTGTGGCTAAATCCTTCTTCTCGTAGTCTCGAACGTGAGCAGATTATGTCCTGAAACAATGACAGCCGCTCTTAGCCAAGCACTGACTCCAGGAAGTGATGTCCCGGAGCTGGGCGGATAAATGTGTGTCACCACGGAAACCGCGGAACACTGTGGTCACATGACTTTTTAACATGCGACGACATAACTATAGAACCGCCCATGGAATCGCCCATATATGGTCATGTTCGGAGCCGCCAGAGGGAAAACAAATTTGTGATTCTTTCTCCCATTTCTCCGTCGTTGCTTTAATGCTGAATTATGTTGATTTTTTCCATTAAATAAAGATACCGTGACATGGAGAGACTAACAATGAACCAGGAAGCAAATGTTAGCTTTATACGACATATGCTAACGTTCATGCTTCATATGTGAAAAACATCCATATGGGCCCGATTTAGACTTGACTTTATTTGTATGTGATAAATAACTTTATATTTCGGCTAAAAAGAGGGAAAAATTGTGTTTCCTAAAAGATTCTGTTTCCCCGCTCGGCGAGACCTGCACGTGTGTGACCGTTCTACACATTAGGACATGTCTGGAACATGTAGGGGGAGGAAAATACTCAGTTTTAACATTTTTAAACTCCGTGTAGTCCCTTTAACCTCTTAACTCCCGCCTGAACCGAGAGGATCTTTTTCCTCACGTCAGCAGATTTTTTTCCATCATTTTTTTGTTGGGTATTCAACTCATTTTTGTAACTTTTTTGTAACTTTTTTGTCATTTCTTCTGTCATTTTTTGTCAAATTTTTGTCATTTTTTCGTCACATTTTGTCAAATTTTTGTCATTTTTTGTCACATTTTGTCAATTTTTTGGTCGTTTTTTTTGTCTGTTTTTTATCAAATTTTTGTCACATTTTGTCACATTTTTTGTCATATTTTTCGTCATATTTTTGTCATTTTTTTGTCACATTTTTGTCTTTTTTTATCATATTTTTATCATTTTTTGTAATTTTTTTTTCTTTTTTCGTCAGTTTTTTATCAATTTTTTGTCAAATTTTGTCACATTTTTGTCACATTTTTGTCATTTTTTTGTCACATTTTTGTCTTTTTTTTATCATATTTTTATCATTTTTTGTCACATTTTAGTCTTTTTTTTTACTTTTTTTTGTCACGTTTTGTCACATTTTTTGTCATATTTTTGTCTTTTTTTTGTCACATTTTTGTGACATTTTTGTGACATTTTTGCCACTTTTTCATCCATTTTTTGTCACTTTTTTGTCAATGTTTTCTCACTTTTTTGTCATATTTCCATCATTGTTTTCGTCTCAGTTTTGTTGCTATTTTCCCACCAGAGGCTTTTGGATTGGGGTAAAGCCAAACTGGAGAAAATGTGCTCGGTTCAGGTGGGAGTTAAGGGGTTAAGGTCAATTGTGAAAAGGGCCAGGGGGGCTGGCACATATCACTGGTTAGTTAGCACCAGAGGTCCCTATGCTAAAGTGGCTATGATAGTTAGCACCAGAGGTCCCTATGCTAAAGTGGCTATGATAGTTAGCACCAGAGGTCCCTATGCTAAAGTGGCTATGATAGTTAGCACCAGAGGGCCCTATGCTAAAGTGGCTATGATAGTTAGCACCAGAGGTCTCTATGCTAAAGTGGCTATGATAGTTAGCACCAGAGGTCCCTATGCTAAAGTGGCTATGATAGTTAGCACCAGAGGGCCCTATGCTAAAGTGGCTATGATAGTTAGCACCAGAGGTCCCTATGCTAAAGTGGCTATGATAGTTAGCACCAGAGGTCTCTATGCTAAAGTGGCTATGATAGTTAGCACCAGAGGTCCCTATGCTAAAGTGGCTATGATAGTTAGCACCAGAGGGCCCTATGCTAAAGTGGCTATGATAGTTAGCACCAGAGGGCCCTATGCTAAAGTGGCTATGATAGTTAGCACCAGAGGTCTCTATGCTAAAGTGGCTATGATAGTTAGCACCAGAGGTCCCTATGCTAAAGTGGCTATGATAGTTAGCACCAGAGGGCCCTATGCTAAAGTGGCTATGATAGTTAGCACCAGAGGGCCCTATGCTAAAGTGGCTATGATAGTTAGCACCAGAGGTCCCTATGCTAAAGTGGCTATGATAGTTAGCACCAGAGGGCCCTATGCTAAAGTGGCTATGATAGTTAGCACCAGAGGTCCCTATGCTAAAGTGGCTATGATAGTTAGCACCAGAGGTCCCTATGCTAAAGTGGCTATGATAGTTAGCACCAGAGGTCCCTATGCTAAAGTGGCTATGATAGTTAGCACCAGAGGGCCCTATGCTAAAGTGGCTATGATAGTTAGCACCAGAGGTCCCTATGCTAAAGTGGCTATGATAGTTAGCATCAGAGGTCCCTATGCTAAAGTGGCTATGATAGTTAGCACTAGAGATCCCTATGCTAAAGTGGCTATGATAGTTAGCACCAGAGGTCCCTATGCTAAAGTGGCTATGATAGTTAGCACCAGAGGTCCCTATGCTAAAGTGGCTATGATAGTTAGCATCAGAGGTCCCTATGCTAAAGTGGCTATGATAGTTAGCACCAGAGGTCTCTATGCTAAAGTGGCTATGATAGTTAGCACCAGAGGTCCCTATGCTAAAGTGGCTATGATAGTTAGCATCAGAGGTCCCTATGCTAAAGTGGCTATGATAGTTAGCACCAGAGATCCCTATGCTAAAGTGGCTATGATAGTTAGCATCAGAGGTCCCTATGCTAAAGTGGCTATGATAGTTAGCACCAGAGATCCCTATGCTAAAGTGGCTATGATAGTTAGCACCAGAGGTCCCTATGCTAAAGTGGCTATGATAGTTAGCACCAGAGGGCCCTATGCTAAAGTGGCTATGATAGTTAGCATCAGAGGTCCCTATGCTAAAGTGGCTATGATAGTTAGCATCAGAGGTCCCTATGCTAAAGTGGCTATGATAGTTAGCATCAGAGGTCCCTATGCTAAAGTGGCTATGATAGTTAGCATCAGAGGTCCCTATGCTAAAGTGGCTATGATAGTTAGCATCAGAGGTCCCTATGCTAAAGTGGCTATGATAGTTAGCACCAGAGATCCCTATGCTAAAGTGGCTATGATAGTTAGCACCAGAGATCCCTATGCTAAAGTGGCTATGATAGTTAGCACCAGAGGTCCCTATGCTAAAATGGCTACGATAGTTAGCACCAGAGGTCCCTATGCTAAAGTGGCTACGATAGTTAGCACCAGAGGTCCCTATGCTAAAGTGGCTACGATAGTTAGCATCAGAGGTCCCTATGCTAAAGTGGCTACGATAGTTAGCATCAGAGGTCCCTATGCTAAAGTGGCTATGATAGTTAGCACCAGAGGGCCCTATGCTAAAGTGGCTATGATAGTTAGCATCAGAGGTCCTTATGCTAAAGTGGCTATGATAGTTAGCATCAGAGGTCCCTATGCTAAAGTGTCTATGATAGTTAGCACCAGAGGTCCCTATGCTAAAGTGGCTATGATAGTTAGCACCAGAGGTCCCTATGCTAAAGTGGCTATGATAGTTAGCATCAGAGGTCCCTATGCTAAAGTGGCTATGATAGTTAGCACCAGAGGTCCCTATGCTAAAGTGGCTATGATAGTTAGCATCAGAGGTCCCTATGCTAAAGTGGCTATGATAGTTAGCATCAGAGGTCCCTATGCTAAAGTGGCTATGATAGTTAGCACCAGAGGTCCCTATGCTAAAGTGGCTATGATAGTTAGCACCAGAGGTCCCTATGCTAAAGTGGCTATGATAGTTAGCATCAGAGGTCCCTATGCTAAAGTGGCTATGATAGTTAGCATCAGAGGTCCCTATGCTAAAGTGGCTATGATAGTTAGCACCAGAGATCCCTATGCTAAAGTGGCTATGATAGTTAGCATCAGAGGTCCCTATGCTAAAGTGGCTATGATAGTTAGCACCAGAGATCCCTATGCTAAAGTGGCTATGATAGTTAGCACCAGAGGTCCCTATGCTAAAGTGGCTATGATAGTTAGCATCAGAGGTCCCTATGCTAAAGTGGCTATGATAGTTAGCATCAGAGGTCCCTATGCTAAAGTGGCTATGATAGTTAGCACCAGAGGTCCCTATGCTAAAGTGGCTATGATAGTTAGCATCAGAGGTCCCTATGCTAAAGTGGCTATGATAGTTAGCATCAGAGGTCCCCTATGCTAAAGTGGCTATGATAGTTAGCACCAGAGATCCCTATGCTAAAGTGGCTATGATAGTTAGCACCAGAGGTCCCTATGCTAAAGTGGCTATGATAGTTAGCATCAGAGGTCCCTATGCTAAAGTGGCTATGATAGTTAGCATCAGAGGTCCCTATGCTAAAGTGGCTATGATAGTTAGCATCAGAGGTCCCTATGCTAAAGTGGCTATGATAGTTAGCATCAGAGATCCCTATGCTAAAGTGGCTATGATAGTTAGCATCAGAGGTCCCTATGCTAAAGTGGCTATGATAGTTAGCATCAAAGGTCCCTATGCTAAAGTGGCTATGATAGTTAGCATCAGAGGTCCCTATGCTAAAGTGGCTATGATAGTTAGCATCAGAGGTCCCTATGCTAAAGTGGCTATGATAGTTAGCACCAGAGGTCCCTATGCTAAAGTGGCTATGATAGTTAGCATCAAAGGTCCTATGCTAAAGTGGCTATGATAGTTAGCACCAGAGGTCCCTATGCTAAAGTGGCTATGATAGTTAGCATCAGAGGGCCCTATGCTAAAGTGGCTATGATAGTTAGCATCAAAGGTCCCTATGCTAAAGTGGCTATGATAGTTAGCATCAGAGGTCCCTATGCTAAAGTGGCTATGATAGTTAGCACCAGAGGTCACTATGCTAAAGTGGCTATGATAGTTAGCATTGAGGCTCCTTTTCCTAACTCCTTCCTAACTGACAGACCATTTCGGAAGCATCTTGCCATGGCGGACGCTGACGCACATCCGGTTTGGCGTAAGAGCTCTTAGCAATCTGATGGTTTCGGACGCAGCAACAGTGTCAGAGAAGTTCCTTTTGCGTGAGTAATAAATGTCTGGTAAGAGCTGTATTTGTTGTCAGTCTGCCGGCCCATTTCGACCCCTCGTGGCCGGCTTCCTCACAAGGGCTTGACCAATATTTCAGGCTGATATTTTTGTATCGGCCGATAAAAAGGCCGATATATCGGTAGAGACACAGGGGAGCAGAGAAACATCATGGTGAAACTAGGTCACAAGTTTGTATATATTATTATATATTGTTGCAGACTTTTGCCTATATTTTCGGAACTTTAAGACACATGTGTCAAGGTCAAGGCCCGCGGGCCGCATGTGGCCCTTTGAGGAGTTTGTCATTCCTGAGCATGTAAAAAAAAAGGAAGTCTCTCGCCCAGGGGTCGGCAAGTTTGTGTCGTGAAGAGCCGATTTTCGTCTTTGCCAAAACAGCAGGGTCGAAACTCACCATTGTAGCCGAAAGTAAAGAACTTTTTTCTGCAAATACCAATGTTTTACATCAGTGGTTCTTAACAAGAATGTACCTGCTTCATGTTCTCTTCTGTCTCGCTCCACGTTGATTCAAACAGCTGTTGCACATTTGTGTTGAAATCTGTGTTTAAAATCTGAACCGTTGCTAAAGATGCCGCCTTCATGTGGTCTCGTTATTATGGTCAATACCATTTGCCAAGTATAAAATTGCACATGAACAAACCTCGTCTCATATTTCCCCTTGAGAAGCCGGGAAGTAATTTAATGACTGGTTAACAGTGATCGTTTTGTCTCGTTTATATCGATTCAGTACCAATACCGATATGAATACTGATATATATATAGGTCGATAGATTAACCTCTTAACACCCGCCTGAACCCGCCTGAGAGGATCATTTTCCTCACGTCATCAGATTTTTTTTCCATCATTTTTTTGTCGGGTATTCAACTCATTTTTGTAATTTTTTTGTCACATTTTTATCACATTTTCTCACATTTTTGTCATTTTTTTGTCAAATTTTTGTCATTTTTTCATCAATTTTTCGTCACTTTTTGTCAATGTTTTCTCGCTTTTTTGTCACATTTCCATCATTGTTTTTGTCTCAGTTTTGTCGCTATTTTCACACCTTTTTTCCAGAAGCTTTTGGATTGGGGTTTCAACAAACTGTTAGTGTTCCAATGCAGTTACAGATGGAAAGTATTGAATAAAAGTTCCCTTTAGACCGGCGACCCACTGAAAATGGTTCCGCGACCCACTTTTGGGTCTAGAATCCCCATTTTACATGATATAATATGACCAAGTGGGATGTTCTGCCAGGACATTTTTAAAATACTGACAGTATTTCTTTCATTTTTAGATACTTTAACAGGTATTTGCATAATAATATTTCTCAAAATCATCTTCGGGGCCAGAGGTTCTGTGCTGGAGGGCCGGATTTGGCCCCCGGGCCTGACGTTGCCCACCCCTGCTCTAGCCCATTCCTGTGCGGAGCTATGGATTTTTTTTTTTTTCCATCATTTTTTTGTTGGGTGTTCAACTCATTTTTGTAACTTTTTTGTTACTTTTTGTCATTTCTTCTGTAATTTTTTGTCAAATTTTTGTCATATTTTCGTCACATTTTGTCAAATTTTTGTCATTTTTTTGTCACATTTTTTTGTCATTTTTTTAATCAAATTTTTGTCATTTTTTGTCACATTTTTTGTCATTTTTTGTCGGTTTTTTTTGTCTGTTTTTTATCAAATTTTTGTCACATTTTGTCACATTTTTTGTCATTTTTTTTGTCACATTTTTTGTCATATTTTTCGTCATATTTTTGTCATTTTTTTGTCACATTTTTGTCTTTTTTTATCATTTTTTCTAATTTTTTTGTCTTTTTTCGTCATTTTTTAATCAAATTTTTGTCACATTTTGTCACATTTTTGTCACATTTTTTGTCACATTTTTGTCACATTTTGTCTTTTTTTAATCATATTTTTGTCACTTTTTTGTCACATTTTAGTCTTTTTTTTTACTTTTTTTGACTTTTTTTGTCACATTTTTTGTCATATTTTGTCATTTTTTTGTCACATTTTTGTGACATTTTTGTGACATTTTTGCCACTTTTTCATCCATTTTTTTGTCACTTTTTTGTCTATGTTTTCTCACTTTTTGTCACATTTCCATCATTGTTTTCGTCTCAGTTTTGTTGCTATTTTCCCACCAGAGGCTTTTGGATTGGGGTAAAGCCAAACTGGAGAAAATGTGCTCGGTTCAGGTGGGAGTTAAGGGGTTAAGGTCAATTGTGAAAAGGGCCAGGGGAGCTGGCACATATCACTGGTTAGTTAGCACCAGAGGTCCCTATGCTAAAGTGGCTATGATAGTTAGCACCAGAGGTCCCTATGCTAAAGTGGCTATGATAGTTAGCACCAGAGGTCCCTATGCTAAAGTGGCTATGATAGTTAGCACCAGAGGTCCCTATGCTAAAGTGGCTATGATAGTTAGCACCAGAGGTCCCTATGCTAAAGTGGCTATGATAGTTAGCACCAGAGGTCTCTATGCTAAAGTGGCTATGATAGTTAGCACCAGAGGTCCCTATGCTAAAGTGGCTATGATAGTTAGCACCAGAGGTCTCTATGCTAAAGTGGCTATGATAGTTAGCACCAGAGGTCCCTATGCTAAAGTGGCTATGATAGTTAGCACCAGAGGGCCCTATGCTAAAGTGGCTATGATAGTTAGCACCAGAGGTCCCTATGCTAAAGTGGCTATGATAGTTAGCACCAGAGGTCCCTATGCTAAAGTGGCTATGATAGTTAGCACCAGAGGGCCCTATGCTAAAGTGGCTATGATAGTTAGCACCAGAGGTCCCTATGCTAAAGTGGCTATGATAGTTAGCACCAGAGATCCCTATGCTAAAGTGGCTATGATAGTTAGCACCAGAGGTCCCTATGCTAAAGTGGCTATGATAGTTAGCACCAGAGGTCCCTATGCTAAAGTGGCTATGATAGTTAGCACCAGAGGTCCCTATGCTAAAGTGGCTATGATAGTTAGCACCAGAGGTATTTGCATAATAATATTTCTCAAAATCATCTTGGGGGCCAGAGGTTCTGTGCTGGAGGGCCTGACGTTGCCTCCCCCTGCTCTAGCCCATTCCTGTGCGGAGCTATGGATTTTTAAAGAAATAACCAGTTTGCTCACTCCAGCCACTAGGGGGCAGCTTAAACTAAAAAAGGAAGGAATACCACACGCGTCCAGCAGAGGGCACTGACATAATAAGAGATCAGGATATAAACAGCATATTATAGCCACATGGTAAATGGTCAGTCTGCCCCAGGGCGGCTGTGGCTACATTAGTAACTCACTGCCATTGACGGTGAATGACTTTATGAAGCCCTTTGAGGAACATGTGACACAGGCTGATGAAGCACAGTAAGTTTACGACTTCGACACCCCTGCCATAAGACATAGAGACGAGCTCCCGCTGAAGTACCGACTGAACATGAATATACAGCACCCCCTACTGGCACAGTTCAACACTGACACGTTTAGAAGCCTCATACATAGGATTATGGAAAAAACTCACATCGACCTCCATTAGATATATTTCAATATGTGTCTATAATTGAAACCTTTACCATAAAAATAAATGTTTAACCCCTTAACTCCCACCTGAACCGAGCACGTTTTCTCCAGCTTGGCTTTACCCCAATCCAAAAGCTTCTGGAAAAAAAGGTGTGAAAATAGCAACAAAACTGAGACGAAAACAATGATGGAAATGTGACAAAAAAGTGAGAAAACATTGACAAAAAAGTGAGGAAAAATGGATGAAAAAATGACAAAAAAAGGACAAAAATTTGACAAAATGCGCCAAAAAAATGACAAAAATGTGGCATAAATGTGATAAAAATTTGACAAAAAAAATGATAAAAATGTGACAAAAAAAATTACAAAAATGTGATAAAAATTTGACAAAAAAATTACAAAAATGAGTTGAATACCCGACAAAAAAATGATGGAAAAAAAATCCGATGACGTGAGGAAAATGATCCTCCCAGGCGGGTTCAGGCGGGTGTTAAGAGGTTAATCTATCGACCTATATATATATCAGTATTCATATCGGTAATGGTACTGAATCGATATAAACGAGACAAAACGATCACTGTTAACCAGTCATTAAATTACTTCCCGGCTTCTCAAGGGGAAATACGAGACGAGGTTTGTTCATGTGCAATTTTATACTTGGCAAATGGTATTGACCATAATAACGAGACCACATGAAGGCGGCATCTTTAGCAACGGTTCAGATTTTAAACACAGATTTCAACACAAATGTGCAACAGCTGTTTGAATCAACGTGGAGCGAGACAGAAGAGAACATGAAGCAGGTACATTCTTGTTAAAAGCTAGTTTGCGAAGATGTGTCTTCAATCTAGACTTAAAGAGGGACAGTTCTGTGAGAACACGCAGACTGAGGGGCGGCTGTTCTACAACCCTGAAAGAACGATCGCCCACTGTTTGTTCTGGGACCTGGGCACGTCCAGAACCATCTGCTCAGAGACCGGAGACTCTGCTGGGGCGACCGGAGTAGAGAGTGTTGCAATAGTCCAACCGAGAACTGATGAATGCGTGCGTTGCCTTCTCCAGGTCTCCCTGTTTGTTTCCCTGCTGGGTTAGGAAGGGTCGAGTTGTCCTGAAAGACAGAAGGAGCCGCTGAAGCTCCTGTTCCAAAAGCTTCCGCAAGGTCGACCTCATGACGTCGGCCTCAAAGGTTAAGGAACAGAAGGAAGGAGACGGATAAAGTAGCTACAGTGGGAAGAAAAAGTAAAGTTTCTCACATTTGGTAAATGGTCTGAACTTATACAGCGCTTTTCCACCTACATTAGGCTTTACAGGACCCACTCACCCATTCACGCTCTCATTCAAACACCAATGTACGCAGACACTGGGGGCATTTCTGCCTAAATTGGTCATTTTATGTGGTCAGATCTTCATCAAAATCATGAGAATGAGTAAACAGTGTCTGCTTAAACTAACCCCACCCAAACATGTACATTTGATCATGTTTTTATTGGCCACAACATGTAAACATTCACAGGACAGGGTGGGATAAGTAAGTGCACCCCCTGAATCTCACTGAACGGTCCGGCAGGTTGTCCCACACCGTGATTCTCCTGCTCCAGACTTCACAGCGAGGAGAGGGTTCAGATGTTCATGTGCTCATCCATGTTCCCTCCACACGGGAAATATTCAGTGGACTGCTGGACCCAGAGTTGAACAGTTTGATTTTTGTCATTTTTTTGTCACATTTTTGTTGAATTTTAGTTGAATTTTAGTTGAATTTTAGTTGAATTTTTGTTGAATTTTTGTGTGTTTTTGTCATTTTTTTTGTCCATTTTTGTCACATTTTTGTCATTTTTTTGTCATTTTTTTGTCATTTTTTTTTGTCAATGTTTGATAAAAGTTTTGTAATTTTTTGTCATTTTTTTGTCACATTTTTGTCATTTTTTGGGTCAATTTTTGTCAAATTTTTGTCATTTTTTTGGTCATTTTTTAATAAATTTTTTGTCATTTTTTTGACACATTTTTGTCTTTTTTTGTCACATTTTTGTAATTTTTTTAATTACATTTTTGTCTTTTTTTGACATTTTTTGTCACATTTTTGTCACATTTTTTGTCTCGCTTGAAATAAGAAAGTAAAATTGCCAATGAGACAAGACCAATTTTCTTACCCCATTGGCAAAGAAAATGACCTGAAATAAGGACGAAACGTATCGAAACGAGTCAGAAACATCTCAGAACAAGTGAAATAATCTTTTTTTTGCCAATGAGATGAGACCACGTGAAATATTCAGTGGACCGCTGGACCCAGAGTTGAACAGTTTGGAATGTCATGTGTGGAGGAAAATCAACATGAAAACCCTCCCCTCACTGTGGAGTCTTTAGGTTTATCGATATATTTTGCAGAAAGACTTGAGAAATTCGGATCCTTCTCTCTGTAGTTGCAGATCAGACGCTCTCAACGATCAGGATGAATCTTGGACCTTTCCTCTTCACAAAACCGCTGCAGTTCAGTGAGATTCAGGCGGTGTACTCACTTATTCCTCCCTGTCCTGTGACTGTTTAGATCAGGTTAGATTAGATTAGGTTAGACTACACTGCAAAAAGTATTTAACTAGATCAGTATAAACATCTCAGTTTGAGCACAATAATCCAAATTTTAGTTGTTTTGACTAGTTAAGAAGTTGTTGGGAATTTGTCCTGGATTATTTCACTTGTTCTGAGATGTTTCTGACTCGTTTCGATGCATTTCGTCCTTATTTCAGGTCATTTTCTTTGCCAATGGGGAAAGAACATTGGTCTCATCTCATTGGCAATTTTACTTTCTTATTTCAAGCGAGACAAAAATATTACAAAAATGTGACAAAAAATGTCAAAAAAAGAAAAAATGTAATAAAAAAAATTACAAAAATGTGTCAAAAAATGACAAAAAAATGATTAAAAAATGACAAAAAAAATGACAAAAATTTGACAAAAATTGACCCAAAAAATGACAAAAATGTGACAAAAAAATGACAAAAAATGACAAAACTTTTATCAAACATTGACAAAAAAAATGACCAAAAAATGACAAAAATGTGACAAAAATGGACAAAAAAAATGACAAAAAGACAAAAATTCAACAAAAATTCAACAAAAATTCAACTAAAATTCAACAAAAATGTGACTAAAAAATGACAAAAACTTTATTAAAAATTGACAAAAAAAGTGACCAAAAAATGACAAAAAAATGACAAAAATTGACCAAAAAAATGACAAAAATATGACAAAAATGTGACAAAAATTCAACAAAAATGTGACAAAAAAAGACAAAAATGTGACAAAAAAAGACAAAAATGTGACAAAAAAAGACAAAAATGTGACAAAAAAAAGACAAAAATTGTATTAAAAATTGACAAAAAAATGACAAAAATGTGACAAAAATTCAACAAAAATGTGACAAGAAAATTTACCCTAGAAAAAAAGTAATATTTACCCTAGAACTGGTCTGAAATGTCCTCAAACAAGCAAAGCAAACTTGGTCCGATCAGGAAAAGTGTCTAAATGAGTGAAAACCGCTCAAAACAAGAAACATTTCCTCAGTTCAAGTCATTTAAGCCAATGCTTGATATTGACTTTTTGTAGTGTGGACTAGATCAGATTAGACTTGATTAGGTCAGACACACATCACAGTCACAAAATCCCACATCGTCACAACAGACATGACAGACAGTATCAAAGGCAATAAGTTAATAAGAACAATTAAAAACAGTTGTGCTGCGACGCCACTAGTGCTTATTCAGCAGGTTTATTACATTCGGCACAAATGAGGCCTTGTTGCCCAGAGGCATCAGACTGAACTCATCAGATGGATTTAGCTTCTCTACTCAGAGCTGTTTGATAAAGGACGTCCAGTGATTTTTGTTCCCAGTCAATGACCTTTCCTGCATGTTTGATGATTCTTTGTAGCTTGTTTTTGTTGCCACTGTAAGAAACCCGAACCACGCGGTGATACCAGGGCCGGACTGGGACTGAAAAACAGCCCTGGACTCTGACCAGCCTGGCCCAAATTAGCGTAAATGTGACACTTCCACAAATACATATTTTCACCTCTTACCGCCCGCCTTAACCGAGTGCATTTTCCACAGGTCGACTTTTTATTTTAATTTTATTTTTCATTGGCATCATCAGCACAAAGAGCGGGAAAGGTGGTCGTAGAAACAGAAGCAAAATCATTCATGTAAATAATAAATAATAATGGTCCCAAAATTGACCCTTATGGTGCACCATACTCCACGGAATTCCTTTTAGATTCATGTTTTTTTTATACTGGGCTTTACCCAAATCTAAAAGCTTCTCGACTGGAGAGCAACAATGTAACGCCTCATTTGAAAGCTAAGACCCACAAAAGTGATGGAAACTTTTCATCATTTTTGTTGTTTTTTTTCCATTTTTTTTTCTATCATTTTGTGTCCGTGTTTTTCTCATGTTTTCGTTACTTTTTTGTTGCTTTTCCAGCACATTCTTGCTTTGTTTTCATCCTCTTCTTCTCGCTTTTTTGTTGCTTTTCTTTTAAGCTTTTAGATTTGGGTAAAGCTCGGTTGAGGCGGGACTGGTGGCCCTTCTGTGCTCTTCCAGAATGGACACATGGCCAGTCCGCCCCTGGGTGATACTAAAAACAAGGACACTTTCGATCAGCCTGACACAGACCCGCTCACTCCAAAGCCCCTGAGCTTCCTGATCATACACAGTCTCTGCTTGGCTTTCTCATACATTCAATCTGCATTTAATGAAAAATTAACTTTGTCATCAATGTGAGACCCAAGTACTTGAAGCTATTTACAACCTCCACCGGCCGGTCAGAGATAAAGACTGACCAGGACTGGAACAGCACAGGGTTAACTCTTTGGTCTGCATTAATAATCAGACTCTTCAACCATCTGCTCTTTAGCCTCATAACGACGGCTGACGTGTTTGTGGAACAGGAAGACAATGGCCGTGTGGTCGGCGTATACTTGACGAGTTTAACCTCACTGTCCTTTATTAAAAATGTGACAAAAATGTGACAAAAATGTGACAAAAATTCAACAAAAATGTGACTAAAATTCAACAAAAATTCAACAAAAATTCAACAAAAATGTGACAAAAAATCAACAAAAATGTGACAAAAATGTGACAAAAATGTGACAAAAATGTGACAAAAATGTGACAAAAATTCAACAAAAATTCAACAAAAATTCAACAAAAATTCAACAAAAAGGTGACAAAAAATCAACAAAAATGTGACAAAATGTGACAAAAATGTGACAAATATGTGACAAAAATGTGACAAAAAATCAACAAAAATGTGACAAAAATGTGACAAAAATTGGACAAATATTCAACAAATATTCAACAAAAATTCAACAAAAAATCAACACCCGTGTGGTCAGCGTACTTGACGAGTTTAACCTCACTGTCCTTTATCTGCAGAGCATTTAAATACAGAGAAAACAACACAGGCGACGTCACACAGCCCTGTGGTGCCCCGGTGTTAACCATGATCTCATCAGACAACGCTCTGAGGTCGGTCCGTTAAAAAGTCTCTTATCCAGTGGATCAGCCCCCATGTTGTGGCCAATAACAATATCACAAAATCAATCCATTTTCTCCAGTTTGGCTTTACCCTAATCAAAAAGCTTCTTGGGTAAAATAACACCAAAATAGCCACAAAAAAAATGAGAAGAAAACAAGGATGTAAACGCAGCAAAAATGTGACAAAAGTTCAACAAAAATGTGACAAAAATGTGACAAAAATGTGACAAAAATTCAACAAAAATGTGACAAAAATGTGACAAAAATGTGACAAAAAATCAACAAAAATGTGACAAAAATGTGACAAAAATGTGACAAAAATGTGACAAAAATGTGACGAAAATTCAACAAAAATGTGACAAAAATGTGACAAAAATGTGACAAAAATTCAACAAAAATTTAACAAAAATTCAACAAAAATGTGACAAAAATGTGACAAAAAATCAACAAAAATGTGACAAAAAATCAACAAAAATGTGACAAAAAATCAACAAAAATGTGACAAAAATGTGACAAAATTCAATTAAATGTGACAAAAATGTGACAAAAATGTGACAAAAATGTGACAAAAATTCAACAAAAATGTGACAAAAATTCAACAAAAATGTGACAAAAATGTGACAAAAATGTGACAAAAAATCAACAAAAATGTGACAAAAATGTGACAAAAATGTGACAAAAATTCAACAAAAATGTGACAAAAATGTGACAAAAATGTGACAAAAATTCAACAAAAAATCAACAAAAATGTGACAAAAAATCAACAAAAATGTGACAAAAATGTGACAAAATTCAACTAAAATGTGACAAAAATTCAACAAAAATGTGACAAAAATTCAACAAATATTCAACAAAAATGTGACAAAAATGTGACAAAAATTCAAAAAAATGTGACAAAAATGTGACAAAAATGTGACAAAAATTCAACAAAAATGTGACAAAAATTCAACAAAAATGTGACAAAAATGTGACAAAAATGTGACAAAAAATCAACAAAAATGTGACAAAAATGTGACAAAAATGTGACAAAAATTCAACAAAAATGTGACAAAAATTCAACAAAAATGTGACAAAAATGTGACAAAAATGTGACAAAAAATCAACAAAAATGTGACAAAAATGTGACAAAAATGTGACAAAAATTCAACAAAAATGTGACAAAAATTCAACAAAAATGTGACAAAAATGTGACAAAAATTCAACAAAAAATCAACAAAAATGTGACAAAAAATCAACAAAAATGTGACAAAAATGTGACAAAATTCAACTAAAATGTGACAAAAATTCAACAAAAATGTGACAAAAATTCAACAAATATTCAACAAAAATGTGACAAAAATGTGACAAAAATTCAACAAAAATGTGACAAAAATGTGACAAAAATGTGACAAAAATTCAACAAAAATGTGACAAAAATTCAACAAAAATGTGACAAAAATGTGACAAAAATGTGACAAAAAATCAACAAAAATGTGACAAAAATGTGACAAAAATGTGACAAAAATTCAACAAAAATGTGACAAAAATTCAACAAAAATGTGACAAAAATGTGACAAAAATTCAACAAAAAATCAACAAAAATGTGACAAAAAATCAACAAAAATGTGACAAAAATGTGACAAAATTCAACTAAAATGTGACAAAAATTCAACAAAAATGTGACAAAAATTCAACAAATATTCAACAAAAATGTGACAAAAATGTGACAAAAAATCAACAAAAATGTGACAAAAATGTGACAAAATTCAATTAAATGTGACAAAAATGTGACAAAAATGTGACAAAAATGTGACAAAAATTCAACAAAAATGTGACAAAAATTCAACAAAAATGTGACAAAAATGTGACAAAAAATCAACAAAAATGTGACAAAAATGTGACAAAAATGTGACAAAAATTCAACAAAAATGTGACAAAAATTCAACAAAAATGTGACAAAAATGTGACAAAAATTCAACAAAAAATCAACAAAAATGTGACAAAAAATCAACAAAAATGTGACAAAAATGTGACAAAATTCAACTAAAATGTGACAAAAATTCAACAAAAATGTGACAAAAATTCAACAAATATTCAACAAAAATGTGACAAAAATGTGACAAAAATTCAACAAAAATGTGACAAAAATTCAACAAATATTCAACAAAAATGTGACAAAAATTCAACAAAAATTCAACAAAAAATCAACAACCGTGTGGTCGGCGAACTTGAAGAGTTTAAACCTCACTGTCCTTTATCTGCAGAGCATTTAAATACAGAGAAAACAACACGGGCGACGTCACACAGCCCTGTGGTGCCCCGGTGTTAACCATGATCTCATCAGACACCGCTCCGTTCATGTGGACCCTCTGAGGTCGGTCCAGTGTAAGTGTTTGGGTGGTGTTAGTTTAAGCAGACACTGTTTAATCTCATGATTTTGATGAAGATCTGACCACATTTTAAGATCAATTTAGGCAGAAATGTGAGAAATTCCACTGTGTGCTCACTTTTTCCTCCCACTGTGTCCGGCTACTTTAGATGCAGCCATAAAAACACTGGAGGCCTTTAACCCTGAGATAATAAATTCTTATCTGTTGTATTTTAGAATTACTTAACCTCCCCCACCTGAACGGATCCCATTTTCTCCAGTTTGGCTTTACCCTAATCAAAAAGCTTCTTGGGGAAAATAACACCAAAATAGCCACACAAAAAATGAGAAGAAAACAAGGATGTAAACGCGACAAAAATGTGACAAAAATGTGACAAAAATGTGACAAAAATGTGACAAAAATGTGACAAAAATGTGACAAAAATGTGAAAAAAATTCAACAAAAATGTGACAAAAATTCAACAAAAATGTGACAAAAATTCAACAAAAATGTGACAAAAATTCAACAAAAAATCAACAAAAAATCAACAAAAATGTGACAAAAATTCAACAAATAATCAACAAAAATTCAACAAAAATGGGACAAAAATTCAACAAAAATGTGACAAAAATGTGACAGAAATGTGACAAAAATGTGACAAAAATGTGACAAAAATGTGACAGAAATTCAACAAGAAATCAACAACCGTGTGGTCGGCGTACTTGACGAGTTTAACCTCACTGTCCTTTATCTGCAGAGCGTTTAAATACAGAGAAAACAACACAGGCGACGTCACACAGCCCTGTGGTGCCCCGGTGTTAACCATGATCTCATCAGACACCGCTCCAGTCATGTGGACCCTCTGAGGTCGGTCCGTTAAAAAGTCTCTCATCCAGTGGATCAGCCCCCATGTTGTGGACAATAAAAATATTACAAAATGTAAGTGTTTGGTGGTGTTAGTTTAAGCAGACACTGTTTAATCTCATGATTTTTGATGAAGATCTGACCAGATTTTATGATCAATTTAGGCAGAAATGTGAGAAATTCCACGGTGTGCTCACTTTTTCCTCTCACTGTGTCCGGCTACTTTTAGATTCAGCCATAAAAACACTTAACTGGAGGCCTTTAACCCTGAGATAATAAATTCTTATCTGTTGTATTTTACAATCACTTAACCTTTTAACTCCCACCTGAACGGATCCCATTTGTGACAAAAATGTGACAAAAACGTGACAAAAATGTGACAAAAATGTGACAAAAATGTGACAAAAATGTGACAAAAAATCAACAAAAATGTGACAAAAATGGAACAAAAATTCAACAAAAATGTGACAAAAATTCAACAAAAATGTGACAAAAAATAAACAAAAATTCAACAAAAATTCAACAAAAATTCAACAAAAATGTGACAAAAAATAAACAAAAATGTGACAAAAATTCAACAAAATTTCAACAAAAATGTGACAAAAATGTGACAAAAATGTGACAAAAATGTGACAAAAAATCAACAAAAATGTGACAAAAAATAAACAAAAATGTGACAAAAATTCAACAAAAATTCAACAAAAATGTGACAAAAAATAAACAAAAATGTGACAAAAATTCTACAAAATTTCAACAAAAATGTGACAAAAATGTGACAAAAATGTGACAAAAATGTGACAAAAAATCAACAAAAATGTGACAAAAATGTGACAAAAATGTGACAAAAATGTGACAAAAAATCAACAAAAAATCAACAAAAAATCAACAAAAATGTGACAAAAATGTGACAAAAAATCAACAAAAATTCTACAAAAATGTGACAAAAATGTGACAAAAATGTGACAAAAATTCAACAAAAATGTGACAAAAATTCAACAAATATTCAACAAAAATGTGACAAAAATCAACAAAAATGTGACAAAAATTCAACAAAAATGTGACAAAAAAATCAACAAAAATGTGACAAAAATGTGACAAAAATGTGACAAAAATTCAACAAAAAATCAACAAAAAATGTGACAAAAATGTGACAAAAATGTGACAAAAATTCAACAAAAATTCAACAAAAATGTGACAAAAATGTGACAAAAATTCAACAAAAATGTGACAAAAATGTGACAAAAATTCAACAAAAATGTGACAAAAATTCAACAAAAATTCAACAAAAATTCAACAAAAATTCAACAAAAATTCAACAAAAATTCAACAAAAATTCAACAAAAATTCAACAAAAAACTCAACCAAAAAGTGACAAAAAGGAAAAAAAAAAATGAAACCATACAAAAGGTGACACAACACAGCAACAACGCGAGGAAAAAGATCAGTTTTGTGGGTCTTATCTTTCAAATGAGGTGTTACACAGGCCTATAAAACAGCCAAAGAGGACAGAATGCATTTGGTTTAGGCGGGTGGTAAGAGGTTAAACAGTGGTGTGTCATACGTCATTAACGAAAGCCAATCTGCCTTTATTAAGGGCAGGAGTTTTAATTTTCATACCAGACTTATTCTTGACATACAGTGATTCTATTGAAAATGACCGTCTAATTCTGTTCCTCAACTCTGATGACGTGTTTAAAGAGGGGGTGTTCTGCTTTTCTCAGTCCCACAGCACCAGTCTATATCACACTACAATGATGACAAACCTTCTGTTGGTCTGTAAATGCAGTAAATTAGAATAACTGCCTTGTATAAAATGTCTCTCTCAAAATGGCTGTAGTGAATGTCTTGAAATAGGCCTCTGTCTCTTTAAGAACCTCTTAACTCCCACCGGAACCGAGCACGTTTTCTCCAGTTTGGCTTTACCCCAATCCGAAAGCTTCTGGAAAATAGTTGTGAAAATAGCAACAAAACTGAGACGAAAACAATGACGGAAAAATGACAAATAATTTATTTTAAAAATGACAAAAATGTGACAAAAAATGACCAAAAAATGACAAAAATGTGATAAAGATTTGACAAAAAATACAAAAAATTGACAAAAAAAGACCAAAATGTAGCAAAAAATTACTAAAAAATTGATAAAAATTGACGAAAAAAAAAAAAAAAAAAGACCAAAAAATGACCAAAAATGTGACCATAATGTGATAAAAAATTGACGAAAAAAATTACAAAAATTACAAAAAATTGACAAAAAATGACCAAAATGTAGCAAAAAATTGACGAAGAAAGGAAGAAAAAAATGTGACAAAAAAAATTACAAAAAATTGACAAAAAATGACAAAAAAGTGACAAAAAATTTATGAAAAAGTGGCAAAAATGTGACAAAAATGTGATTAAAACACAAATTGAAGAAGAAATGACAAATATGTGACAAAAAATTACTAAAAAAATAAAAAAAAATATGACAAAAATTTGATAAAAAATTGACAAAAAAGCAACAAAAATGAGTTGAATACCCAACAAAAAAAATGATGGAAAAAAAATCTGTTGACGTGAGGAAAAAGATCCTCTCGGTTCAGGCGGGTTAAGTGTGGCGAGTTAAGAGATCACGAACCTCTGAGCCTTTAGACACGCCCCCTCCACACGCTGTCTGTGGCATCAGTGGGGAGGGGGTTCTGCTGAGGAGCAGTGGTTGGTTACTCGGCTGGTGACGAAAGCTCGGAGGCGTCTCCAGGAGGTGGGGGCGTTCCTAGGAGGACTCGGGCAAACCTATCCCTAAAATGGCCGCCATCAGAGTTTTTACAGATTACTCAGAAATACGTGAATGTGCCAAGGCAACACTTCAGGCATGTTTTTAATGAGGGAGTGACAGAATAACATGATGGAAAGCTTGAAAAGGTCAATTTTGCAGAATACCCCAGTCGCTAGAGAACTGCTTTATTGCTCTGGGTTTTGGTGAGAATTTCTGCAATGTAATTTAAAATATTCGAATGTCTCCTTAGGATCTGACTCCTAGTTTCAGAACGTCAAGGGGAATCCGTTATGGACGTCCTATCTCAAATGTATTCAGACCGATAGTCAATCATTTGAATCTACATGGGATCAAACTTTTCGAAAATGAACTCAAGATTAGACAGTTTGTGGATAATACTGCAATTTCTTACTTCTACTAGAATTGATCGGCGCCGTTTCAGATGCACCAGGTCTGTCTCTTCACATTAATAAACTGTTTCCGATCCATACATCCTCCAGCAGCTCCAGGCTCAATAAAAGTCCAGTCGGAGGTTAAAAACCTGGGCCAATGATTTCTGCAGATGATGAGAAGATGCAAAGGTCAATATCGAGAAACACAAAACTGATGTGGAAAAGTCCCTGGCTGACGAGAGCCCTCACAGAGTTATTTTATCTGACAGAGATTTATCCAAACTTGATTTATCTTTTGCGCTCTCTATTGTTCCTCAAAGCATAATATCAGGAGAGCAATTTCAGTGATTTTTCAGCTCATATGACACATTATTTAAAAGTATCTCACTTAGTTAAAGAATATCAGTGTGAGGAGGAGGGGCTTGGTGTGAGGAGGAGGGGCTCGGTGCTGAGGAGGAGGGGCTCAGTGGGAGGAGGAGGGGCTCGGTGCTGAGGAGGAGGGGCTCAGTGGGAGGAGGAGGGGCTCGGTGCTGAGGAGGAGGGACTCAGTGTGAGGAGGAGGGGCTCGGTGTGAGGAGGAGGGGCTCGGTGTGAGGAGGAGGAGGGGCTCGGTGTGAGGAGGAGGGGCTCGGTGTGAGGAGGTGGGGCTCGGTGTGAGGAGGAGGAGGGGCTCAGTGTGAGGAGGAGGGGCTCGGTGTGAGGAGGAGGAGGGGCTCGGTGTGAGGAGGAGGGGCTCGGTGTGAGGAGGAGGGGCTCGGTGTGAGGAGGAGGGGCTCGGTGTGAGGAGGAGGAGGGGCTCGGTGTGAGGAGGAGGAGGGGCTCGGTGTGAGGAGGCGGGGCTCGGTGTGAGGAGGAGGGGCTCGTTGCTGAGGAGGAGGGGCTCGGTGTGAGGAGGAGGGGCTCGGTGTGAGGAGGAGGGGCTCGGTGTGAGGAGGAGGGGCTCGGTGCTGAGGAGAGGCTCGGTGTGAGGAGGAGGGGCTCGGTGTGAGGAGGAGGGGCTCGGTGTGAGGAGGAGGGGCTCGGTGTGAGGAGGAGGGGCTCGGTGTGAGGAGGAGGGGCTCGGTGTGAGGAGGAGGGGCTCGGTGCTGAGGAGGAGGGGCTCGGTGTGAGGAGGAGGGGCTCGGTGTGAGGAGGAGGGGCTCGGTGTGAGGAGGAGGGACAGGACTTGGGCCGCGCGTGATGACGTTTCACGAGTCCACGAGCACAGAAGTCCACACAAGTCCACACAAGTACACACAGGTACACACAAGTACACACAAGTACACACAAGTACACACAAGTACACAGATTGAGAAACGGCCCTGTTCTCTTTAAAGCCTTAGATTTGGACGTGTTAATTGGTTCATTTAGGATCACTTGGTTGAAGACCCACTTAGCCAAACCCAGCTCCGTGTGGTTTCATATTCCGAGTCTCAATTTCAGGAGGTGGTTTTCTCGCGTAGCTTTGCTCCTCACAGTTCTTGTGGAATAACAAGTCAATACTTGTCAAGCAAAAATCAATGTTTCATCTCGAATGGTTTAAAAAGAGAATCTTATTTGTAACTCACAGTTTTGTGAACCGATTTAAATTCAATTGTACTTCCAGCTGTTCCTGCAGTGTTGATATCGCTGATCCAGCCCACTGTCTCCGTTTTGAACACAATTAATGTAACTCCCTCACACTTATAATAGTATCTGGCATGTCTAAATAGACTTTATTTTAAAAGTACTAGAGCTTAATTTTGGAGCAATATGGGCAAAAAATCAACAAAAATGTGACAAAAATGTGACAAAAATGTGACAAAAATGTGACAAAAATTCAACAAAAATTCAACAAAAATTCAACAAAAATGTGACAAAAATGTGACAAAAATGTGACAAAAATTCAACAAAAAATCAACCAAAAACTCAACCAAAAATGTGACAAAAATTCAACAATAATGTGACAAAAATGCAACAAAAATGCAACAAAAATGCAACAAAAATGCAACAAAAATTCAACAAAAATTCAGCAAAAATTCAACAAAAATTTCACAAAAACTCAACAAAAATGTGACAAAAATGTGACAAAAATTCAACAAAAATTCAACTAAAATTCAACAAAAATTCAACAAAAATGTGACAAAAATTCAACAAAAAATCAACCAAAAACTCAACCAAAAATGTGACAAAAATTCAACAAAAAATCAACCAAAAACTCAACCAAAAATGTGACAAAAATTCAACAAAAATGCAACAAAAATTCAACAAAAATTCAACAAAAATTCAGCAAAAATTCAACAAAAATTTCACAAAAACTCAACAAAAATGTGACAAAAATGTGACAAAAATTCAACAAAAATGTGACAAAAATGTGACAAAAATTCAACAAAAATTCAACAAAAAACTCAACCAAAAATGTGACAAAAATGCAACAAAAATGTGACAAAAATTCAACTAAAATTCAGCAAAAAATAAAAAAAAAAATTGACAAAAATGTGACAAAAATGTGACAAAAATGCAACAAAAATGTGACAAAAACTCAACAAAAAAAATTACAAAAATTCAACAAAAATTTCACAAAAACTCAACAAAAATGTGACACAAAAAAAACATACAATAGGTGACACAACACAGCAACAACGCGAGGAAAAAGGTCAGTTTTGTGGGTCTTAGCTTTCAAATGAGGTCAGCCAAAAGAGGACAGAATACATTTGGTTTAGGCGGGAGTTAAGAGGTTAAAATATGTATTTGTGGAAGTGTCACAATTACGCTAATTTGGGCCAGGCTGGTCAGAGTCCAGGGCTGTTTTTCAGTCCCAGTCCAGCCCCTGATCACAACACAGTAATGTTTATGGTTTACCCTGAAATCCTGTTTGTTTTGGTGACGTTCCTTTTTGCCCAGCCCCCACACGCTTATATCAGGGGACCGGAACTCTTCTCCACTGCTGCGTGTTTCGGGGGGACGTGTTTCAGCGACGAACACGCACTTCCGAGCAAGTCACCAGTCACAGCGAAACTGTGGAGTTTTTTAAAGATATCGCTCCTTTTTCTTCTTCTTTTAACACCAAGAACCCCTTGTTTGGGCAGTTAAACACCCCGCGAAGCCTCCTCTGGATTCCATTACGACTGGACGCTTTCGCCCCGCGGATTTTCTTTTTATTTGATTTTTCGAAGTCATTAGCCTGCGAAGCTAACCGGGCTAGCTCCCCAACTGACACCGAAACCGAGCGACCAATTCGGAAACTTTCACCCCAAAAAGCGGCTTCATCTGCGGCTGGATTCTACGATGCAGGCCCCGGAGGATAGTGCACTTCCCCGCACATTTCCCCCGTCGGAGCTGGCGCTTGTTCGGGTCTTTTAATGGGAGGCGGACCGCCGCGGGGTGGACATTGCTGGAGTAGTTCGGGCGAAAGTCGGAGAAGAAAGTCTCGGCTCGGATGGAGTCCCTGGCCGGGTACGTGTACAAGGCGGCCAGCGAGGGGCGAGTGCTGACCCTGGCCGCGCTCCTGCTCAACCACTCGGAGGAAGAGACCCAGTACCTGCTCGGCTACGTGACCCAGCTGTCCGGGCAGAGGTCCACTCCGCTGATCATCGCCGCGAGGAACGGACACGACAAGGTGGTGCGGCTGCTGCTGGACCATTACAAGGTGGACACGGAGCAGACGGGCACCGTGCGCTTCGACGGGTCAGTGGACAGGTTATTCAACCCCTTAACCCCCGCCTGAACCGAGCACATTTGGCTTAACCCAAATCTTAAAGCTTCTTGGGGTAAAAATAGGTCAAACGAGGATCAAAATTACCCCCCAAAAAAGCGGGAAAACTGGCCAAAAATGCAGTGCTAGCAAAATGGAAAAACGCAACAAAACAGTGGTGAAAAAAGGTGACAAAAACGTGGTCGAAACTTGACAAATGCAATAAAGAAAGTGTTGTTAACCCCTTAACTCCCGCCTGAACCGAACACATTTTCTCCAGTTCGGCTTTACCCCAATCTAGAAGCTTCTGGGAAAAAGCTGGGAAAATAGCAACAAAACTGAGATGAAAACAATGATGGAAATGTGACAAAATGTGACAAAAAAATTGCTAAAAAATGACAAAAATGTGACAAAAAAATACAAAAATGTGATTAAAATTTGCCAAAAAATTGACAAAAAAATGAAAAAGAAATGTGACAAAAAAGGACAAAAATTTGATTACAAAATTGACGAAAAAATTACAAAAATGTGACAAAATATAACAAAAAAATGCTGAAAAAATGACCAAAAATGTGATTAAAATTTGCCACAAAAAAAATACAAAAAAAATGAAAAGTGTGACAAAAAAAGGACAAAAAATTGATTAAAATTTGCCAGAAAAATTACAAAAAATTGCAAACAAAATTGCAAAAAAAAGTGTGACAAAAAAGGACAAAAATTTGATTAAAACATTTACGAAAAAATGACCAAAATGTGACAAAATATGACCAAAAAAATTACAAAAATTTGACCAAAAAATAAAAAAATAAAATGACAAATGTGAGGGGAAAAAATGACAAAAAAAATGACCAAAAAGTTACAAAAATGAGTTGAATACCCAACATGATGGAAAAAAAATCTCACGTGAGGACAAAGATCCTCTCGGTTCAGGCGGGAGTTAAGAGGTTAAAGGACAAAAACAGCCCAAAAAACTACGAAAACACAACAAAAATGCTTCAAATGTGTGACAAAAACAAGGTGACGGCGCAGCAAAAAAGTTCTGATCAGTTTTGTAGGCCTTAGCTTTGAAATAAGGCGTTTCTCTGGGCCTACAGGCTGTAAACTCCAGTCCAGACGCTTTTAGATTTGGGTTAAACCAAACTGGAGAAAATGCAGTCAGTTAGGGCGACAACTAACGAGTATTTTATGATTAATCGATTAATCTCTTGCCTGTGAATGTTGTTGGAGTAAACTTAAAGCGACTGTTTGTAGGCTGTTGGTGCTAATTCTGATTTCTGATTGGATAAGACATGGACAGATATTCATGAAATTTACAATGTACAAAACACTACAGACCCGAACTCTAAAAACAAAGTACCAGAAAACGATTCATCGATGACTAAAATAGTTTCAGTCGTGGATTAATCGTTTCAGCCCTACACTCAGTTAACCTCTTAACCCCCACCTTAACAGAGTGCATTACCCAAAACGAAAGGTTTCTTGACTGGAGAGCTACAGGTCAGAGTAACGCCTTATTTGAAAGCTAAGACCAACAAAACTGATCTTTTTCCTTGCTTTGTTGCCATGTTGTGATTTTTTTTTAGCGCATTTTTTACAACTTTTTTTTGCATTTTTTCTATTTTTTTTTTCTTTTTTAGTTGCATTTTTGTCACATTTTTGCCCCCTTTTCCATTGCTTTCTTGTCATTTTTTTCTCACACTTTTTTGTCTTTTTTTCTCACTTTTTTGTCATTTTTTCTCTCACTTTTTGTCATTTTTTTCTCTCACTTTTTAGTCTTTTTTTTCTCTCACTTTTTGTCATCTTTTTTTCTCACTTTTTTGTCATTTTTTCTCACTTGTCTTTTTTTTCTCCTCACTTTTTTGTCATTTTTTCTCTCACTTTTTAGTCTTTTTTTTTTTCTCACTTTTTGTCATTTTCTTTCTCACTTTTTTGTAGCTGTTTTTGTCGTTTGCGCTTTCCTTTATTTTTGTCTCGTTTTTTCGTCGCCTTTCTCCAGAAGTTTTCCGTTTTGAGTAATGACAAACTGGAGGAAAACGGGATCAAGTTCAGGTGGGAGTTTTAAGGTTAAACCAACCAATCTACAAACCGGCCAATGGACATAAAACAGAAGTATCAACACTTGTCAGTAGAGGCTGAAATTGGTTACTTTGAATTCACACAGATATTCAAAGAGTAATTGTGGGTATAAGGGCTCAGTGAACATCCTTCATCTCTTTACCCCCACATGAATTCTCCAGTTTGTCATCACACAAATCTAAAAGCATCAAAACAACAACGCCTCAAACACGAGACAAAAGAGCGACAAAAAAGTAATGAAAGAGCGGCCAAATCTTGACCAAAACATGAAACATTAAAGCAGTGGTTCTCAACCTGGGGGTCATTTAGATAAAATATACATATTTTCGTTAGCGTATAAGCTAATGTTTTATTGTAGCATTTGTTATTGTACCAGAGGGCCATTATTTGTTATGAATTTTATCTCAGCCATTTTTTTTTTATTTATTTATTTATTTTTAACTTTATTGACAAGTCAGAACAACAAGTTACAACATAGGTCTTTGATTTTTTTTTTCCTCCTCCCCCCCCCCAAAAAAAAACAAAAAACAATTAACCCCCCCCCAAAAAAAAATTAACCCCCGAAAAAAACAAAAAAACAAATTAACCCCCGAAAAAAAAAAAATTAACCCCCGAAAAAAAAAAAAAAAATTAACCCCCGAAAAAAAAAAAAAAAAAATTAAAAGACACGAGAAAAAAAAATATATATTATAATAATAATAATAAAGAAAAATATTAATTAAAAAAATAGAAAAATAAAATGCGGTCACAAACCCCTTTACCTGTTATAATGGGGGTCGTGGCTCCAAAAGGTTTAGAACCACTGCATTAAAGGGACTAGGTGCAAGTTGGTAGTTTTATACTCACTACTGCCCCCTCAGGTCTTATGCGTATTGTCAGCTTCTATATTAAGCTTGTGCGTGACGCCATTTCAGACCGAATTAACACCTTTTTGAGAGCAGGATTTCAGAGGCAGTCGTGGTGAACAGGTCTGGGCTCATTCGACACCTCAGGACATGGAGGAACATGTGGGGGGAGGAACATACATAGTTTTAACATTCTTAAACTCAACAAAAGTGATGGAAAAGCCACAAAAGAGCGACAAAAAGCCGGCGACAACTAGGGCTGAAACGACTAATCGATTATTGAAATACTCGACAACTATTTTAGTAATCGATTAATCGTTTTCTGATTCACACAGACTAAAATGGAGCAAAACTGACATAAAAATGCAGTATTTTTGGTGAAATCCTACTTTGTTTATATAGTTAGGGTCTGTAGTGTTTTGTTCATTGTAAATTTCCTGAATAGAGCCTCCAACAAACATTTCCCTTTAGTTTACTCCATCAACACATCTGCAAGCAGCGCCACTTAAGCTATAGATACAGACGGCATCTCGCCCATATATGGTCATGTTTGAAAACAGTTGAAAACAATTTGGAAAAAATGTAAACTTTCTCTAATTATTCAAAAACTACTTTAACAAATGCTGAATTATGAATATAGTTTCTATTAAATAATGATACAAAGACATGGGGAGGGGCAAAGTGGTTTAACAGCCCATAAATAACGGAGGATGCTAACATAATGCTACATGTTAGCATCGGGCTAATGCTAACGGTTAGCAAGCGCTAGCTAGAACTGCCGGTTTTTCACTTCTACTGAACAATCTGCTGTGAGAGAATATCCATATGGACCCGATTTACACTTGACTTTATTTGTATGTGAAAAATAAGTTCAGATTCCATCAGGAAATGTCTAAAAAGAGTGAAAAACAGTGTTTCCGGAAAGATTCTATTTTCCCCCCTCGGCGAGGCCACGCCCCCTTCTATGACGAGACGCCGCCTGTATCTATATGTGATTAAAAAAAATAGCCATTCACAGCCAAGCAATTACTCGATTAATCGTAAAAATAATCGATAACAAAATAATCATTAGTTGCAGCCCTAAATCAAAGCTATAAAAAAAAGCAACAAAAACCCAGCGACAACGCAACAAAAACGTCGGCCTTAGCTTTCAAATGAGGTGTTGCACTGTTGCTCTCGAGAAGTCTTTAGTTTTGGGTAAAGCCAAACTGGAGGGAATGTGCTCGGTTAAAGGCGGGGGTTAAGAGGTTCTGGTTGTACGACTTTGTGGAGAGTAGGGCTGCACGATTATTGAAAAAATAATAATCACGATTATTCTTGTCATAATTGAAATCACGATTATTCAAACGATTATTTGTTGCCTTTAAAAAAAATCCATCAAAAAAAAGAGACAAAAATCAGCAAAAAAGTGACAAAAATCCATCAAAAAATGACAAAAATCCATCCAAAAAAATGACAAAAATCCATCCAAAAAAAGACAAAAATCAATCAAATAAAAGACAAAAATCCATCAAAAAAGTGACAAAAATCCAGCAAAAGTGAAAAAAATCCGGCAAAAAAAGACAAAAATCCAGCAAAAAAAAACAAAAAATCCACCAAAACAATAAATAAAAAATCAGCAAAAAAGTGACAAAAATCCATCAAAAAATTTACAAAAATCAATCAAATAAAAGACAAAAATCCATAAAAAATGACAAAAATCCAGCAGAAAAAAGTGACAAAAATCCATCCAAAAAAAGACAAAAATCCATCAAAAAAAATGACAAAAATCCATCAAAAAAATTACAAAAATCCATCCAAAAAAAGACAAAAATCCATCCAAAAAAATGACAAAAATCAATCAAAAAAGTCACAAAAATCCATCAAAAAAGTCACAAAAATCCAGCAGATAAAAGACAAAAATCCTGCAAAAAAGTGACAAAAAATGCCCAAATTAATAATTAGGAAAAAAAAAAGAAAAATATATATATATATATTATAATCGATTTTTTGCGATTATGCTAATTTTGTAATCGTTTACTGTTGTAATCGAAATCGTAATCGAATTTCGATTAATTGCACAGCCCTAGTGGAGAGCACATCAAAACCGTGCGGAGAAGGAGAGAAACTGCAGACTGTGTAAAAAAAAAACATGTTGACTTTCTTTGAGGGTTTGACGTGATCGCCGTGGAAAGCTTATCTTCGGTTTGGGAACAGTGTCATTCTGATTACATCACCGCCTCTTAAAGATTTGACTGAAACCACATGGCTGTGACCGACCCCTCCCTCTCAGGGATGTGGTTAAACCTGCTTTGCTTTCTCTCGACGGTCACATGGGCACAAACACAGGCACTTTCATTCTCTCACAATCTGCGGTGTCTCTTCTCATCAGTGTAGTCTTATGTTTTCAGGAGAAGCTAGTTTTTATGAATGACTGTAGGGCAGTGGTTCATTAGCGTGTAATCTGATGTTTTATTGTAGCGTGTGTTTGCTATTTGAGTGCCATTATTTGTTTGTAGTTTGATGAATTTCATTTTAGCCATTTATTTAAGTATTTTCTCCCACCTGAACCGAGCACATTTTCTCCAGTTTGGCTTTACCCCAATCCAGAAGCTTCTGGAAAAAAGCTGTGAAAAAAAGCAACAAAAGTGAGATGAAAACAATGATGGAAATGTGACAAAAAAGTGAGAAAACATTGATGAAAAAGTGGCGAAAAATGTCACAAGAAATTGACAAAAATATGACAAAAAAAATGACAAAAAAAATGACAACAAATGTTTAAAAAAAAGACAAATAAATGACAAAAATGTGACAAAATATGACAAAAAAAATGACAAAATATGACAAAAAAAATGACAAAATATGACAAAAAAATGACCCAAAAAATGACAAAAAAATGACCAAAAAAAATAAACAAAAATAAAGAAATGACAAAAAAATGACAAAATATGACAAAAAAATGACAAAAAAAATGACAAAAAATAACAAAAAAATGACAAAAAAAGACTAAAATATGACAAAAATATGACAAAAAAATGACAAAATATGACAAGAAAAGGCAAAATATGACAAAAAAAATGACAAAAAAAAAGTCAAAATATGACAAAAAAATGACAAAAATGTGACAAAATATGACAAAAAAAATGACAAAAAAAAGACAAAATATGAAAATATGACAAAAAAAATGACAAAAAAATGACCCAAAAAATGACCAAAAAAATGACAAAAAATGACAATATGACAAAAAAAATGAGAACAAAAATGACAAAAAATAAAGAAATGACAAAAAAATGACAAAACTATGACAAAAAATGACCAAAAAAATGACCAAAAATGACAAAAAAATGACAAAAAAAAATGACAAAAAAATGACAAAATATGACAAAAAAATGACCAAAAAAATGACAAAATATGACCAAAAAAATGACAAAAAAATGACAAAATATGAAAAAATGACAAAAAATGACAAAATATGACAAAAAAATGACAAAAAAAAATGACAAAAAAAAATGACAAAATATAAAAAAAATGACAAAATATGACAAAAAAGGAACAAAAATGTGAAAAAAATGTGACAAAAAATGGCTACTGTTTCTATTTCTCACGGTGTGACCCGAGCGGGGGTCGGGTCACGAATCCCTTTTACTGTTAAAATGGGTGTTGCGGTGCCAAAAGAACCACTGCTATAGGACAGGCGATAAGTGGCAAAGATCTCAAGGCTACCAGGCCTGTTTCTAGCTTAAATCAGGACTCTCTTAAATACACCTGAATTGGACTAAACTGGGGGTGAACCACGTCTAATCCAGATAATTTAAACACATTACTTGAGCATAAATGAATGATGAGTAAGTTTAATGTGAAGACCCTGTCCCACAGTCTGAGAGCCTGTCCTCTGTGCAGGTACGTGATCGACGGGGCCACCGCTCTGTGGTGCGCGGCCGGGGCGGGACACTTCGAGGTGGTGCGTCTCCTGGTCACTCATCAGGCCAACGTCAACCACACCACCATCACCAACTCCACGCCGCTGCGAGCCGCCTGCTTCGACGGGCGCCTCGACATCGTGCGCTACCTGGTGGAGAACCGGGCCGACATCAGCATCACCAACAAGTACAACAACACGTGCCTCATGATCGCGGCGTACAAGGGCCACACCGACGTGGTCCGCTTCCTGCTGGAGCGGGGCGCCGACCCCAACGCCAAGGCCCACTGCGGGGCCACGGCGCTGCACTTCGCCGCGGAGGCCGGGCACCTGGACATCGTGAAGGAGCTGGTGAGCCGACAGGCCGCGGTGGTGGAGAACGGCCACGGCATGACGCCCCTGAAGGTGGCGGCGGAGAGCTGTAAGGCCGACGTGGTGGAGCTGTTACTGGCCCACGCCGACTGCGACCCCGAGAGCCGCATCGAGGCGCTGGAGCTGCTGGGAGCGTCCTTCGCCAACGACCGGGAAAACTACGACATCCAGAAAACCTTCCATTACCTCCACGCGGCCATGACGGAGCGCTTCAGGGACCCGCAGAGGCCCATCCCCAAAGAGAGGCTGCCCCCGGTGGAGGCGTACGGCCGGCGCAGGGAGTGTGAGAGCCTGGAGGAGCTGGAGAACATCCGTGTGGACCGGGACGCGCTGCACATGGAGGGCCTGATGATTCGGGAGAAGATCCTGGGCTCGGACAACATCGACGTGTCCCACCCGATCATCTACAGAGGAGCCGTGTACGCCGACAGCATGGAGTTCGACAACTGCATAAAGCTGTGGCTGCACGCGCTGCGGCTGCGGCAGCGAGGCAACAGGAACACGCACAAGGACCTGCTCCGCTTCGCCCAGGTCTTCTCTCAGATGGTGCACCTCCGCGAGCCCCTGAACGCCGTGTCCGTGGAGCAGGTCATGAGCTGCTCGGTGCTGGAGATCCAGCGCAGCGTCAGCCGCGTGGACTCGGCGGCGGAGGGAGAGCTGCCTCAGGCTCTGGACAACTTCGAGTCCAACATCTTCACCTTCCTGTACCTCTCCTGCATCTCCACCAAGACCGTCTGCGGCGAGGAGCACCGCGCGCGCATGAACAAGCACATCTACGACCTGATCCGGCTGGACCCGCGCTCCCGGGACGGCTCCACGCTGCTGCACCTCGCCATCAGCTCGTCCACGCCGGTCGACGACTTCCACACCAACGACGTGTGCAGCTTCCCCAACGCGCAGGTGACCAAGCTGCTGCTGGACTGCGGCGCCCCGGTCAACGCCGTGGACCACGAGGGCAACACGCCGCTGCACGTCATCGTCCAGTACAACCGGCCCATCAGCGACTTCCTGACGCTGCACGCCATCATCATCAGCCTGGTGGAGGCGGGCGCTCACACGGACATGGCCAACAAGCAGAAGAAGACGCCGCTGGACAAGAGCACCACGGGGGTGTCCGAGATCCTGCTCAAGACCCAGATGAAGATGAGCCTGAAGTGTCTGGCGGCGCGGGCCGTGAGGCAGCACCACATCACCTACAGGAACCAGATCCCCAAGACCCTGGAGGAGTTCGTGGAGTTTCACTGAAGACGTTTTAACAGTTAATTTTCTAACCGACGACGAAGCGGACTTTAGTACTAAACATTTTAAACTTTTTATAAAAGAGAAGTGTTGTTTTTTACTCCCAAGTATTAATTTGTCGCCGCCATTTTGCCATTACTGACCGGAGTGAATGTGCCTCACTGGAACCATCAGCTTTTAGTTGCTTTTGTTTTAATTATGTTTTTATTATTTTTGTCGCTCCTGATTTGAATCAAAGGAAAAATGCAGCTCAGTTCTGTTCGCAAACTGTTATGGTAAAATATGTGGAACTACAGGCAGCCATAGAGTTTATAATTTATTTTTTATGATCCGTGTATATAATCCCCCTTGAGTTTCTAATGAACTTTGCACTCGCTCACTTAAGTTCATCACGTGACTCTGAAGGGCCAGTCACGGGACACTACGACGCTGTAACGATGACCAGTACATGCAAATGTGAACGCTGCCTTTGTGTATTAAAACAACACAGCGATGGAAGAACCCGGTGTTCAACTCTGCGTCTCCTTTTCACGCTTTAGAAGAAGTCATCGCAGGACTCGGTAGCACAGTTTGGCTTTTTGTTCTTCACCTTATTTAGCCATAAATGAGTTAACAGTGAATACCATGAGTGAAGTATGTGAAGAACTATTCTTTATGAGTTTGGCATGAGCTGTAGTTAAAGGAACAGGCCACCGTTCTTCCACACACTGAGATATGTTCTTACCTGAGCTTAGACGAGTTGATGTGTAGCTGTCTGGTGTTTCATGTGCGCTCAGTCACGCAAAAAGACCAAAGACGCAGTAAGTGTAGATAGGGCTGCTCGATTATTGAAAAAATAATAATCACGATTATTTTTGCCATAATTGAAATCACGATTATTCAAACGATTATTTGTTGCCTTTAAAAAAATCCATCAAAAAAGTGACAAAAATCCAGCAAAAAAAGACAAAAATCCAGCAAAAAAAAGACAAAAATCCAGCAGAAAAAAGACAAAAATCCAGCAAAAAAAGACAAAAATCCAGCAAAAAAAAAGACAAAAATCCAGCAAAAAAGTGACAAAAATCCATCAAAAAAAGTGACAAAAATCCAGTAAAAAAGTGACAAAACTCCAGCAAAAAAGTGACAAAAATCCATCAAAAAAATGACAAAAATCCATCAAAAAAGTGACAAAAATCCATCAAAAAAATGACAAAAATCCAGCAAAAAAATGACAAAAATCCAGCAAAAAAGTGACAAAAATCCAGCAAAAAAATGACAAAAATCCATCAAAAAAGTGACAAAAATCCATCAAAAAAGTGACAAAAATCCATCAAAAAAGTGACAAAAATCCAGCAAAAAAGTGACAAAAATCCAGCAAAAAAGTGACAAAAATCCATCAAAAAAGTGACAAAAATCCATCAAAAAAGTGACAAAAATCCAGCAAAAACAGACAAAACTCCAGCAAAAAAGTGACAAAAATCCAGCAAAAAAATGACAAAAATCCAGCAAAAAAGTGACAAAAATCCAGCAAAAAAGTGACAAAAATCCATCAAAAAAATGACAAAAATCCAGCAAAAAAATGACAAAAATCCATCAAAAAAAATGACAGCCATAGAGTTTATAATTTATTTTTTATGATCCGTGTATATAATCCCCCTTGAGTTTCTAATGAACTTTGCACTCGCTCACTTAAGTTCATCACGTGACTCTGAAGGGCCAGTCACGGGACACTACGACGCTGTAACGATGACCAGTACATGCAAATGTGAACGCTGCCTTTGTGTATTAAAACAACACAGCGATGGAAGAACTCGGTGTTCAACTCTGCGTCTCCTTTTCACGCTTTATAAGATATAATCGCAGGACTCGGTAAAACAGTTTGGCCATAAATGAGTTAACAGTGAATACCATGAGTGAAGTATGTAAAAGAACTATTCTCTTATCGAGTTTGGCATGAGCTGTAGTAGTTAAAGGAACAGGCCACTGTTTTTCCACACTGATATGTTCTTACCTGAGCTTAGACGAGTTGATGCGTACCTGTCTGGTCTTTCATGTGCGCTCAGTCACGCAAAAAGACCAAAGACGCAGTAAGTGTAGATAGGGCTGCTCGATTATTGAAAAAATAATAATCACGATTATTTTTGTCATAATTGAAATCACGATTATTCAAACGATTATTTGTTGCCTTTAAAAAAATCCATCAAAAAAAAAAAAGACAAAAATCCAGCAAAAAAGTGACAAAAATCCAGTAAAAAAGTGACAAAAATCCAGTAAAAAAGTGACAAAAATCCATCAAAAAAATGACAAAAATCCAGTCAAAAAGTGACAAAAATCCAGTAAAAAAGTGACAAAAATCCATCAAAAAAAAGACAAAAATCCATCAAAAAAGTGACAAAAATCCAGTAAAAAAATGACAAAAATCCATCAAAAAAAAGACAAAAATCCAGCTAAAAAATGACAAAAATCCAGCAAAAAGTGACAAAAATCCAGCAACAAAATGACAAAAATCCAGCAAAAAATGACAAAAATCCAGCAACAAAATGACAAAAATCCAGCAAAAAAAGTGACAAAAATCCATCAAAAAAGTGACAAAAATCCAGTAAAAAAAATGACAAAAATCCATCAAGAAAGTGACAAAAATCCATCAACAAAATGACAAAAATCCATCAAAAAAGTGACAAAAATCCAGTAAAAAAATGACAAAAATCCATCAAAAAAAATGACCAAAATCCAGCAAAAAAATGACAAAAATCCAGCAAAAAAAATGACAGCCATAGAGTTTATAATTTATTTTTTATGATCCGTATATATAATCCCCCTTGAGTTTCTAATGAACTTTGCACTCGCTCACTTAAGTTCATCACGTGACTCTGAAGGGCCAGTCACGGGACACTACGACGCTGTAACGATGACCAGTACATGCAAATGTGAACGCTGCCTTTGTGTATTAAAACAACACAGCGATGGAAGAACCCGGTGTTCAACTCTGCGTCTCCTTTTCACGCTTTATAAGAAGTAATCGCAGGACTCGGTAGCACAGTTTGGCTTTTTGTTCTTCACCTTATTTACCATGAGTGAAGTATGTGAAGAACTATTCTTTATGAGTCAGGCATGAGCTGTAGTAGTTAAAGGAACAGGCCATTGTTTTTCCACACTGAGATATGTTCTTACCTGAGCTTAGACGAGTTGATGTGTAGCTGTCTGGTCTTTCATGTGCGCTCAGTCACGCAAAAAGACCAAAGACGCAGTAAGTGTAGATAGGGCTGCTCGATTATTGAAAAAATAATAATCACGATTATTTTTGCCATAATTGAAATCACGATTATTCAAACGATTATTTGTTGCCTTTAAAAAAATCCATCAAAAAAAAAAAAGACAAAAATCCAGCAAAAAAGTGACAAAAATCCATCAAAAAAGTGACAAAAATCCAGTAAAAAAAAGACAAAAATCCAGCAAAAAAATGACAAAAATCCAGCAAAAAAAGACAAAAATCCATCAAAAAAGTGACAAAAATCCAGTAAAAAAAGACAAAAATCCATCAAGAAAATGACAAAAATCCGGCAAAAAAGTGACAAAAATCCAGTAAAAAAATGACAAAAATCCATCAAAAAAAAGACAAAACTCCAGCAAAAAAGTGACAAAAATCCAGCAAAAAAATGACAAAAATCCAGCAAAAAAGTGACAAAAATCCAGCAAAAAAAAGACAAAACTCCAGCAAAAAAGTGACAAAAATCCAGCAACAAAATGACAAAAATCCAGCAAAAAAGTGACAAAAATCCAGCAAAAAAGTGACAAAAATCCAGCAAAAAAGTGACAAAAATCCAGTAAAAAAATGACAAAAATCCATCAAAAAGTGACAAAAATCCATCAAAAAAGTGACAAAAATCCAGTAAAAAAATGACAAAAATCCAGCAAAAAAAGACAAAAATCCAGCAAAAAAAGACAAAAATCCATCAAAAAAGTGACAAAAATCCAGTAAAAAAATGACAAAAATCCAGCAAAAAAAGACAAAAATCCATCAAGAAAATGACAAAAATCCGGCAAAAAAGTGACAAAAATCCAGTAAAAAAATGACAAAAATCCATAAAAAAAAATGACAAATCCATCAAAAAAAAGACAAAACTCCAGCAAAAAAGTGACAAAAATCCAGCAAAAAAATGACAAAAATCCAGCAAAAAAGTGACAAAAATCCATCAAAAAAAAGACAAAACTCCAGCAAAAAAGTGACAAAAATCCAGCAACAAAATGACAAAAATCCAGCAAAAAAGTCACAAAAATCCATCAACAAAATGACAAAAATCCAGCAAAAAAGTGACAAAAATCCAGTAAAAAAATGACAAAAATCCAGCAAAAAAATGACAAAAATCCATCAAAAAAGTGACAAAAATCCAGTTAAAAAATGACAAAAATCCATCAAAAAAATGACAAAAATCCAGCAAAAAAATGACAAAAATCCAGCAAAAAAAATGACAGCCATAGAGTTTATAATTTATTTTTTATGATCCGTGTATAATCCCCCTGAGTTTCTAATGAACTTTGCACTCGCTCACTTAAGTTCATCACGTGACTCTGAAGGGCCAGTCACGGGACACTACGACGCTGTAACGATGACCAGTACATGCAAATGTGAACGCTGCCTTTGTGTATTAAAACAACACAGCGATGGAAGAACCCGGTGTTCAACTCTGCGTCTCCTTTTCACGCTTTATAAGAAGTAATCGCAGGACTCGGTAGCACAGTTTGGGTTTTTTGTTCTTCACCTTATTTAGCCATAAATGAGTTAACAGTGAATACCATAAGTGAAGTATGTGAAGAACTATTCTCTTATCGAGTTTGGCAAGAGCTGTAGTTAAAGGAACAGGCCACTGTTTTTCCACACTGAGATATGTTCTTACCTGAGCTTAGACGAGTTGATGTGTACCTGTCTGGTCTTTCATGTGCGCTCAGTCACGCAGAAAGACCAAAGACGCAGTAAGTGTAGATAGGGCTGCTCGATTATTGAAAAAATAATAATCAGGATTATTTTTGCCATAATTGAAATCACGATTATTCAAACGATTATTTGTTGCCTTTAAAAAAAATCCATCAAAAAAGTGACAAAAATCCATCAAAAAAGTGACAAAAATCCAGTTAAAAAAATGACAAAAATCCAGCAAAAAAATGACAAAAATCCATCAACAAAATTACAAAAATCCAGCAGAAAAAAGACAAAAATCCAGCAAAAATAGTGACAAAAATCCATTAAAAAAAGACAAAAATCCAGCAAAAAAATGACAAAAATCCAGCAAAAAAATGACAAAAATCCAGCAAAAAAGTGACAAAAATCCTGCAAAAAAGTGACAAAAATCCCAAAATTAAAAGAGGAAAGAAGAGAAGAAAGAAGAAAAAAATAATAATTATAATCGATTTTTTGCGATTATGATAATTTTGTATTCGTTTACTGTTGTAATCGAATTTCGATTAATTGCACAGCCCTAAGTTTAGATATTACAGAGCGGACGTCGAAGTGCTCCTAAGGTATTATTGCGCCGCACAATAGTTCCCCTTTTTATCCGTTTAGAAAATGTACATGTTTAATTTTGTGTAACTATACTTGGATCATGTAACTGCTCACACAACAGTGTTTAACCTCTTAACTCCCGCCTGAACCGAGAGGAGCTTTTTCCTCACGTCAGCAGATTTTTTTTCCATTTTTTTTTGGTCACATTTTTGTCTCTTTTTTTTTGTTTTGTTTTTTGGTCAATTTTTTGTAATTTTTTTGTCACGTTTTTTTCATTTTTTTGTCACATTTTTGTCCTTTTTTTTTGTCATTTTTTTGTCACATTTTCTTCATTTTTTTGTCACATTTTTTTCATTTTTTTGTCACATTTTTTTCATTTTTTTGTCACAAATTTTTTATTTTTTTGTCACATTTTTATCATTTTTTTGTCACATTGTCTTCATTTTTGTCACATTTTTTTCATTTTTTTGTCAAATTTTTTTTATTTTTTTGTCACATTTTTATCATTTTTTTGTCACATTTTTTTCATTTTTTTTGTCACATTTTTGTAATTTTTTTGTCACATTTTTTTCATTTTTTTCGTCAATTTTTTATCACATTTTTGTCATTTTTTGGTCACATTTTTATCACATTATGTGTCATTTTAAAACCATGTGTTCAGCATATTTGATCCATCAGACTTCACTGGAGTAATCCTTCAGTGCTTCTAGGATGTCTCTTATATACAATATAAAATTAATCGAGTGCAAAACATTGAAAATATGTCTAAACAATCGGGTTTATCTGAGGTCTTGTTGAGCTGGTCTAGTTTTAACAATAGGCTCGGTTTCAGCATCAGATCTTTGAAGTCTCGTCTCATTTGCATTCAATACACATTGATTTAGACTAGATTTACAAGTCTCCCTTTTCCGCGAGGTGATTAGATCAGACTTTGAAACCACCGTGACAACGCAAGGTGTGGACAGAGCGAAACTAGCGCAGAGCCTGTGCTAATGAGCCGACTTTGATCATTTAAGTTTAGACTAAAACGATATTATGGAAGGAACAAACTAGGCCCAAAATCCTGCATTTCTTCCTCTGGGTTTTTCCACAGGGCATTAAAAAGCATTAAATGAATCGTGCCACCGCCAAAATCAAGGCCTTAAATATCATTAAAAGCATTAAATTGAATTAGAACTGGCATGAAACCTAAATTTATTTGAAATTATGACATTCCTCAACAATGTTTACTGCGTACACTGCAAAAAGTAATCTTGAAATAAGTGGAATTTTCTTGATGAAAGTAATTTAGTCCTTGATTTGAGAGTCCACATTAAAGAAATCACTTCATTAACGACTTGATAATAACCACACCTGTTATGAGTTAGGCATGAGCTGTAGTAGTTAAAGGAACAGGCCACCGTTCTTCCACACTGACATGTTAGAGCTTAGACAAGTTGATGCGTATCTGTGTTATTACGCCGCACAATATAGTGCCCCTTTTTATCCGTTTAGAAAATCGACATGTTTAATTTTGTGTAACTAGACTTGGATCATGTAACTGCTCACACAACAGTGTTTCACCTCTTAACTCCCGCCTGAACCGAGAGGATCTTTTTTTCTCACGTCAGCAGATTTTTTTTTCCATCATTTTTTTGTTGGGTATTCAACTCATTTTTGTAACTTTTTTGTCATTTTTGTCACATTTTTTTGTCAATTTTTTATCACATTTTTGTCATCTTTGTGTCAAATTTTTGTAATTTTTTTGTCATTTTGTGTCATTTTTTCGTCCAATTTTTTCACATTTTTGTCAAAAATTTTTTGTCATTTTTTTTGTCAAATTTGTATCACATTTTTGTCATTTTTTGTCATTTTTTCGTCAATTTTTCATCAAATTTTTGTCCAATTTTTTGTCACTTTTTTGTCACATTTTTTGGTCAATTTTTTATAACATTTTGGTCATTTTTTTAGAAAATGTGCTTGGTTCAGGTGGGAGTTAAGGGCTTAAACAGCAAAAACGTGGAAGAGCTTGGTCGCTTCTAACTTCACCCCAGTTTGTCCCCATAGAGGAGAGAAGGAGAGGCTAAATGCTAACATCATCTTTGGTCTTTTTGTGTGACTGAGCGCACACGTACAGACCAGACTGTTACGCATCAACTCGTCTAAGCTCAGGTAAGAACATATCTCAGTCTGGAATAACGGTGGCCTGTTCCTTTAAGTAGTTATTAGGTGTTAGTCACACTTAACCCCTTAACTCCCGCCTGAACCGAGCACATTTTATCCAGTTTGGCTTTACCCCAATCCAAAAGCTTCTGGAAAAAAGGAGTGAAAATGGCAACAAAACTGAGACGAAAACAATGATGGAAATGTGACAAGAAAGTGACAAAAAATTTATGAAATAGTGGCAAAAATGTCACAAGAAAATTGACGAAAAAATGACAAATGTGACAAAAAATGACAAAAATGTGACAAAAAATTGATTGAAAATGTGACATAAATGTGACAAAAAATGTGATAAAAAATGGACAAAAAATGACAAAAATGTGACAAAAATGTGACCAAAAAATGTGATAAAAAATGACAAAAATGTGATAAAAAATTGATAGAAAATGTGACAAAAAATGACAAAAATGTCACAAAAAAAATTACAAAAATGTGATTAACATTGATTGAAAATGTGACAAAAAATGATAAAAATGTGACAAAAAATTTGATCAAAAATGACAAAAATGTGACAAAAATGTGACCAAAAAATGACAAAAAAAATGACAAATGTGATAAAAAATTGATAGAAAATGTGACAAAAAATGACAAAAATGTGACAAAAAAATGACAAAAATGTGATACAGATTTGGTGAAAAAATGACAAAAAAATTACAAAAATGTGACAAAAAATGACAAAAATGTGACAAAAAATTTGATAAAAAATTGACAAAAAATGACAAAAATGTGACAAAAAAATGACAAAAATGTGATAAAAAAATTACAAAAATGTGACAAAAAAATTGACAAAAAAATGGACAAAAAAATTGATAAAAAATTGACAAAAAATTTGATAAAAAATTGACAAAAAATGACTAATGTGACAAAAAAATGACAAAAATGTGATACAGATTTGGTGAAAAAATGACAAAAATGTGACAAAAAAATTTGTCAAAAATGTGACAAAATGAGTTGAATACCCAACAAAAAAATGGTAAAAAATCTGACGTGAGGAAAAAGATCCTCTCAGTTCAGGCGGGAGTTAAGAGGTTAAACTAATGAATTGTTCATGAAGAATCAAGTGTTAATGCATCATTTATTAAGGCTAAATACAGCACCAACTGGTCAGGAATGGAAACATTTGTAGAAACTCCCAAACTTTTTCAATCAAATTTGTTTTTATTGGAAATTCCACATAAAAAGTCCATCCACAGTCACAAAGGCATCTCACATTATTCACACTTTCTCCATTTGTGTATTTACAAAAGTTCAAGTTTATACAACAAAAGTGCATCAGATACAGACAAAACCATTTACAATATTTGAAAGGCTTTACGATCCCCGCGGGCGCCGGGGGCGGGACAAAAGGCCGGCCGGGTTAGGTAGTTTTCGCTTCACGTTTCCAGATGGAGCAGTTTGTGTTTAAAGTCACATGGGAAGGTGTGATTGGCTGGCTTTATTAAAGGGGGCGGGGCTCAAAGGGTTCCTGAGTGAAGGGGGTGGAGCTTGGGCTGCACTTACGCGACTCACGAACAGCAAATATGTATAAACCGTCAGTATAGCAGACCCTACAGGTATGTCAGAGGTGGGGAGTACACGGTTACAGAGCTACAGGAGTACTTTCATGACAGTACTTTTTACTTCAACTTGAGTAAGAGTATTTTTTGGGGGGGAATTTTCTGTCAATTTTCATCACTTTTTCGTAATTTTTTCATCACTTTTTTGTCACTTTTTCAGTCATTTTTTCCATAATGTTTTAGTCACTTTTTTTCTAATTTTCTGTCATTTTTCATAACTTTTTCGTAATTTTTTGTCACTTTTTCAGTCATTTTTTTGTAATTTTTTCATTGCTTTTTCATCACTTTTTATCACTTTTTTGTCACTTTTTCAGTCATTGTTTCCATCATTTTTTTGTCACTTTTAGTCACTTTTTTTTGTAATTTTCTGTCATTTTTCATCACTTTTTCGTAATTTTTCCATCACTTTTTCGTCACTTTTTCAGTCATTTTTTTGTCATTTTTTTTGTCACTTTTAGTCACTTTTTTGTAATTTTCTGTCATTTTTCATCACTTTTTCGTAATTTTTTCATCACTTTTTTGTCACTTTTTGAGTAATTTTTTTGTCATTTCTCATCACTGTTTTGTCACTTTTTCAGTCATTTTTTATTTATTTTTTCATTGCTTTATCATCACTTTTTGTCACTTTTTTGTCATTTTTTAATCACCTTTTTGTCACTTTTTCAGTCATTTTTTCCATCATTTTTTTGTCACTTTTAGTCACTTTTTTTGGTAATTTTCTGTCATTTTTCAACACTTTTTCGCAATTTTTTCATCACTTTTATGTCACTTTTTTAGTATTTTTTTTGTCATTTTTCATCACTGTTTTGTCACTTTTTCAGTCATTTTTAATCACTTTTTTGTCACTTTTTCAGTCATTTTTTCCATCACTTTTTTGTCACTTTTTGAGTAATTTTTTTGTCATTTCTCATCACTGTTTTGTCACTTTTTCAGTCATTTTTTTTGTAATCTTTTCATTGCTTTTTAATCACTTTTTTGTCACTTTTTCAGTCATTTTTTCCATCATTTTTTTGTCACTTTTAGTCACTTTTTTTGGTAATTTTCTGTCATTTTTCATCACTTTTTCGCAATTTTTTCATCACTTTTTTGTCACTTTTTGAGTAATTTTTTGTCATTTTTCCATCACTTTTTTGTCGCTTTTTTGTCATTTTTTTCAATCACTTTTTTGTTTAATCCCACATGAACCGAGCACATTTTCTCCAGTTTGGCTTTACTCAAATCTAAAAGCAAAAAAACACGACTAAAGAGTGATGAAAATGCCACAAAAAAGTGACAAAAATGCGATGAAAAAGTGACGAAAACACATCTACAACGTGACAAAAGTTCAGTTTTATCAGTCTTATCTTTCAAATGAGGCGTTACACTAAGGCAGTCAGCTCCAGTCCAGAAGCCTCTTCCCTTTCACAAATTTTAAACAATTGTATCTATTTGATGAAGTTTCAGGCTTGTTCTGTAGCATTTCTGTGAAAGTGACCCTGAACAGAGACCCTGCAAGTTGTGGAACTTTCATATAAACCCGTCCCTGGGAAGAATTGCGATGCTGCAAATATGTTCGGAAGCCATTTTGGATCCCTAAGCAGAAATGTTTCATGGTGCGGAGAGGAGGCAGAGCTCATTAATATTAAACACACTCTCGAAACTCCACCAAGAAACATTTGTAGAATTCAATTTATTGTACTTTTGTACCAATGCAAAGTCTCCTCTCGCGGCGCAGAGATTCCACATTAGCACATTTCTATAGCTCTTCTTTTCTCAACAAGGCAGCCCTGAATTTAGCGGCTTCCTCTTTTGTTTTCTGTACAAAAAAAAAAATCAAGTGTAGTGCCTTGTTTAGTCCGTGTTTAGTCCAGGCTTAGTCCAGGCTTAATCCAGGTTTAGTCAATGTTTAGTCCAGGTTTAGTCCAGGTTTAGTCAATGTTTAGTCCAGGCTTAGTCCAGGTTTAGTCAATGTTTAGTCCAGGCTTAGTCCAGGTTTAGTCAATGTTTAGTCCAGGCTTAGTCCAGGTTTAGTCAATGTTTAGTCCAGGTTTAGTCCAGGTTTAGTCCAGGTTTAGTCCAGGTTTAGTCAATGTTTAGTCAATGTTTAGTCCAGATTTAGTCCAGGTTTAGTCAATGTTTAGTCCAGGTTTAGTCAATGTTTAGTCCAGGTTTAGTCAATGTTTAGTCCAGGTTTAGTCAATGTTTAGTCAATGTTTAGTCCAGGTTTAGTCAATGTTTAGTCCAGGTTTAGTCCAGGTTTAGTCCAGGTTTAGTCAATGTTTAGTCCAGGCTTAGTCCAGGTTTAGTCAATGTTTAGTCCAGGTTTAGTCAATGTTTAGTCCAGGTTTAGTCAATGTTTAGTCCAGGTTTAGTCAATGTTTAGTCAATGTTTAGTCCAGGTTTAGTCAATGTTTAGTCCAGGTTTAGTCCAGGTTTAGTCCAGGTTTAGTCAATGTTTAGTCCAGGTTTAGTCCAGGTTTAGTCAATGTTTAGTCCATGTTTAGTCCATGTTTAGTCCATGTTTAGTCCATGTTTAGTCCAGGTTTAGTCCAGGTTTAGTCCAGGTTTAGTCCAGGTTTAGTCCAGGTTTAGTCAATGTTTAGTCCAGGCTTAGTCCAGGTTTAGTCAATGTTTAGTCCAGGTTTAGTCAATGTTTAGTCCAGGCTTAGTCAATGTTTAGTCAATGTTTAGTCAATGTTTAGTCCAGGTTTAGTCCAGGTTTAGTCAATGTTTAGTCCAGGCTTAGTCCAGGTTTAGTCAATGTTTAGTCCAGGTTTAGTCCAGGTTTAGTCAATGTTTAGTCCAGGTTTAGTCAATGTTTAGTCAATGTTTAGTCCAGGTTTAGTCAATGTTTAGTCCAGGTTTAGTCAATGTTTAGTCAATGTTTAGTCAATGTTTAGTCCAGGTTTAGTCCAGGTTTAGTCCAGGTTTAGTCCAGGTTTAGTCCAGGCTTAGTCCATGTTTAGTCCAGGTTTAGTCCATGTTTAGTCAATGTTTAGTCAATGTTTAGTCAATGTTTAGTCCAGGCTTAGTCCAGGTTTAGTCAATGTTTAGTCAATGTTTAGTCAATGTTTAGTCAATGTTTAGTCAATGTTTAGTCAATGTTTAGTCAATGTTTAGTCAATGTTTAGTCAATGTTTAGTCCAGGTTTAGTCCAGGTTTAGTCCAGGTTTAGTCCAGGTTTAGTCAATGTTTAGTCAATGTTTAGTCCAGGCTTAGTCCATGTTTAGTCCAGGTTTAGTCCAGGTTTAGTCAATGTTTAGTCAATGTTTAGTCCAGGTTTAGTCCAGGTTTAGTCCAGGTTTAGTCCAGGTTTAGTCCAGGTTTAGTCCAGGTTTAGTCCAGGTTTAGTCAATGTTTAGTCCAGGTTTAGTCCAGGTTTAGTCCATGTTTAGTCCAGGTTTAGTCAATGTTTAGTCCAGGTTTAGTCCATGTTTAGTCCAGGTTTAGTCCAGGTTTAGTCCAGGTTTAGTCCAGGTTTAGTCCAGGTTTAGTCAATGTTTAGTCCAGGTTTAGTCCAGGTTTAGTCAATGTTTAGTCCATGTTTAGTCCAGGTTTAGTCAATGTTTAGTCCAGGCTTAGTCAATGTTTAGTCCAGGTTTAGTCCAGGTTTAGTCCAGGTTTAGTCAATGTTTAGTCCAGGCTTAGTCCATGTTTAGTCCAGGTTTAGTCCATGTTTAGTCAATGTTTAGTCAATGTTTAGTCAATGTTTAGTCCAGGCTTAGTCCAGGTTTAGTCAATGTTTAGTCCAGGTTTAGTCAATGTTTAGTCAATGTTTAGTCAATGTTTAGTCAATGTTTAGTCAATGTTTAGTCAATGTTTAGTCCAGGTTTAGTCCAGGTTTAGTCAATGTTTAGTCAATGTTTAGTCCAGGCTTAGTCCATGTTTAGTCCAGGTTTAGTCCAGGTTTAGTCAATGTTTAGTCAATGTTTAGTCCAGGTTTAGTCCAGGTTTAGTCCAGGTTTAGTCCAGGTTTAGTCCAGGTTTAGTCAATGTTTAGTCCAGGTTTAGTCCAGGTTTAGTCCATGTTTAGTCCAGGTTTAGTCAATGTTTAGTCCAGGTTTAGTCCAGGTTTAGTCCAGGTTTAGTCCAGGTTTAGTCCAGGTTTAGTCCAGGTTTAGTCCAGGTTTAGTCAATGTTTAGTCCAGGTTTAGTCCAGGTTTAGTCCAGGTTTAGTCAATGTTTAGTCCAGGTTTAGTCCAGGTTTAGTCAATGTTTAGTCCATGTTTAGTCCAGGTTTAGTCAATGTTTAGTCCAGGCTTAGTCAATGTTTAGTCCAGGTTTAGTCCAGGTTTAGTCCAGGTTTAGTCAATGTTTAGTCCAGGTTTAGTCCTGGTTTAGTCAATGTTTAGTCCAGGTTTAGTCCATGTTTAGTCAATGTTTAGTCCAGGTTTAGTCCTGGTTTAGTCAATGTTTAGTCCAGGTTTAGTCCAGGTTTAGTCCAGGTTTAGTCCAGGCTTAGTCCAGGCTTAGTCAATGTTTAGTCCAGGCTTAGTCCAGGTTTAGTCCAGGTTTAGTCCAGGTTTAGTCCAGGCTTAGTCCAGGCTTAGTCAATGTTTAGTCCAGGTTTAGTCCAGGTTTAGTCCAGGTTTAGTCCAGGTTTAGTCCAGGTTTAGTCCAGGCTTAGTCAATGTTTAGTCCATGTTTAGTCAATGTTTAGTCCAGGTTTAGTCCTGGTTTAGTCAATGTTTAGTCCAGGTTTAGTCCAGGTTTAGTCCAGGTTTAGTCCAGGTTTAGTCCAGGCTTAGTCCAGGCTTAGTCAATGTTTAGTCCATGTTTAGTCAATGTTTAGTCCAGGTTTAGTCCTGGTTTAGTCAATGTTTAGTCAATGTTTAGTCAATGTTTAGTCCAGGTTTAGTCCAGGTTTAGTCCAGGCTTAGTCAATGTTTAGTCCAGGCTTAGTCCAGGTTTAGTCAATGTTTAGTCCAGGTTTAGTCCAGGTTTAGTCAATGTTTAGTCCAGGTTTAGTCCAGGTTTAGTCCAGGTTTAGTCAATGTTTAGTCCAGGTTTAGTCCAGGTTTAGTCCAGGTTTAGTCCAGGTTTAGTCAATGTTTAGTCCAGGCTTAGTCCAGGTTTAGTCAATGTTTAGTCCAGGTTTAGTCCAGGTTTAGTCAATGTTTAGTCCAGGTTTAGTCCAGGTTTAGTCAATGTTTAGTCCAGGCTTAGTCCAGGTTTAGTCAATGTTTAGTCCAGGTTTAGTCAATGTTTAGTCAATGTTTAGTCAATGTTTAGTCCAGGCTTAGTCCAGGTTTAGTCAATGCTTAGTCCAGGTTTAGTCAATGTTTAGTCCAGGTTTAGTCAATGTTTAGTCCAGGTTTAGTCCAGGTTTAGTCAATGTTTAGTCCAGGCTTAGTCCAGGTTTAGTCAATGTTTAGTCCAGGTTTAGTCAATGTTTAGTCAATGTTTAGTCCAGGTTTAGTCAATGTTTAGTCCAGGCTTAGTCCAGGTTTAGTCCAGGTTTAGTCCAGGTTTAGTCAATGTTTAGTCCAGGCTTAGTCCAGGTTTAGTCAATGTTTAGTCCAGGTTTAGTCAATGTTTAGTCCAGGTTTAGTCAATGTTTAGTCAATGTTTAGTCAATGTTTAGTCCAGGTTTAGTCCAGGTTTAGTCCAGGTTTAGTCCAGGTTTAGTCAATGTTTAGTCCAGGTTTAGTCAATGTTTAGTCCAGGCTTAGTCAATGTTTAGTCCAGGTTTAGTCAATGTTTAGTCAATGTTTAGTCAATGTTTAGTCCAGGTTTAGTCCAGGTTTAGTCCAGGTTTAGTCCAGGTTTAGTCAATGTTTAGTCCAGGTTTAGTCCAGGTTTAGTCCAGGTTTAGTCAATGTTTAGTCAATGTTTAGTCAATGTTTAGTCCAGGTTTAGTCCAGGTTTAGTCAATGTTTAGTCAATGTTTAGTCAATGTTTAGTCCAGGTTTAGTCCAGGTTTAGTCAATGTTTAGTCCAGGTTTAGTCAATGTTTAGTCCAGGCTTAGTCCAGGTTTGGTCAATGTTTAGTCCATGTTTAGTCCAGGCTTAGTCCAGGTTTGGTCAATGTTTAGTCCTGGTTTAGTCCAGGCTTAGTCCAGGTTTAGTCAATGTTTAGTCCAGGCTTAGTCCAGGTTTAGTCCAGGTTTAGTCCAGGCTTAGTCCAGGTTTAGTCAATGTTTAGTCAATGTTTAGTCCAGGCTTAGTCCAGGCTTAGTCAATGTTTAGTCCAGGTTTAGTCCAGGTTTAGTCCAGGTTTAGTTAATGTTTAGTCCAGGTTTAGTCCAGGTTTAGTCAATGTTTAGTCCAGGTTTAGTCCATGTTTAGTCCAGGTTTAGTCAATGTTTAGTCAATGTTTAGTCCAGGTTTAGTCAATGTTTAGTCCAGGCTTAGTCAATGTTTAGTCCAGGTTTAGTCCAGGTTTAGTCCAGGTTTAGTCAATGTTTAGTCCAGGTTTAGTCCAGGTTTAGTCCAGGTTTAGTCCAGGTTTAGTCAATGTTTAGTCAATGTTTAGTCCAGGTTTAGTCCAGGTTTAGTCCAGGTTTAGTCCATGTTTAGTCCAGGTTTAGTCAATGTTTAGTCCAGGTTTAGTCAATGTTTAGTCCAGGTTTAGTCAATGTTTAGTCCAGGTTTAGTCCAGGTTTAGTCCAGGTTTAGTCCAGGCTTAGTCAATGTTTAGTCCAGGTTTAGTCAATGTTTAGTCCAGGTTTAGTCCAGGTTTAGTCCAGGTTTAGTCCAGGTTTAGTCAATGTTTAGTCCAGGCTTAGTCAATGTTTAGTCCAGGCTTAGTCAATGTTTAGTCCAGGTTTAGTCAATGTTTAGTCCAGGTTTAGTCCATGTTTAGTCAATGTTTAGTCCAGATTTAGTCCAGGCTTAGTCCAGGTTTGGTCAATGTTTAGTCCAGGTTTAGTCCATGTTTAGAATGTTTAAAGGAACAGGCCAGCGTTTTCCCACACTGAGATATGTTCTTACCTGAGCTGTGACGAGTTCTTTAGGACCTGTCTGATCTTCAGTCACGTAAACACAGCGCAGACGGCGTTAGCATTTAGCCTCTCCCTCTCTCCTCTATAGCTCCAAAACAGGTCAAGATAGAAGCTACCAAGCTCTTCCACGTTTCCCCTATTTAAATATGGTTACGTGAAGTGTTCCACTACAAAGTATAATTACACACAATTAAACAATGTAGATTTTCTAAGCGGATAAAAGGGGGGACTATATTGTAAGGCGTAATAATACCAGGAGTAGTTCGAAATCTGCGCAGTAATCTTCAATTTTATTACTCCTGGTATTATTACGCCTTATTATTCGGCTCTTCACAACGTAAGCAGAAGCTCCGTTGATTTGAATGGGATTTCCCAACGTTCTACCGGTCATTATTTTCTGATAAAGGACCTCTGAGAAGTTGGTGCTTTCATATCACTCCACACGTACGTAGCAGCGACACTATCTGTCCCGTCACTGAGAGAGAAGTCGGGGAATCACTCGTGAAGTTAGCGTGAGTCTGACTTTCAACTTACCCAGAGATTCACCACCATTCCTCCAACTGCGCCTTCAGCTAAGGAGCTAGGCTAACTGCTAGCCTTGCTGCTTCTAGCCTAGCCGAACGTTGCCGAGCAACGCGCAAACCTTTGGGAACTATTTGTCGCGGAAGTCATTAAATAAACCTTTGGACCTTCATAAAAGTGAGTTTATGTTTATGTTGAGTGTGTTCAGTTGCAAATGGCCGAATAATAAGCGGGAAAATGTATAGAACGCTGGTCATTATGGGGAAAATAAGCACCTTCAGGGCGAAACTAGACCCGGGTCCGGTTCGCCCTGTCGGTGCTTATTTTCCCAATAATGACCAGCGTTCTATACATTTTCCCTTACTTACAATATAGTTCCCCCTTTTATCCGCTTAGAAAATCCACATTGTTTAATTGTGTGTAATTATACTTTGTAGTGGAACACGTCACGTAACCATATTTAAATGTGGAAAACGTGGAAGAGCTTGGTAGCTTCTATCTTGACCTGTTTTGGAGCTATAGAGGAGAGAGGGAGAGGCTAAATGCTAACGCCGTCTGCGCTGTGTTTACGTGACTGAAGATCAGACAGGTCCTAAAGAACTCGCCACAGCTCAGGTAAGAACATATCTCAGTATGGAAAAACGGTGGCCTGTTCCTTTAAAGCCGTGGTAATCAAATAATTCTCTACAACTCTTCAAAAGAAAAACAGAGCAGCTCCTGTTGTGTGTCTGGGTCTTGTGTGAAGTCTGAGGCTAAGTTAGCGCAGCGTTAGCATCGGGCTCCGCCTTGTTCACATCTCTGTCTTGAACTCCGTGTCTAACAAACTCAAGTTCCTCTTACTTGAGTAAATCATTTGGCGGCTCCACCCACCTCTGCACACCGGACACGAGGGCTGGGCACCGCGAAACTGCCCCCATGGTCCCCAAAACAGGTTCTGACAGAGCACATGTGACGCCTGCCGGGTCCAGGGAAAGCAAGAAAATCGGTTGTTTTAATAAACGATGCAAATTTAAAAGAAATCGTCTTTTACGGAATAAATAAACGTTCTGATTTGTGGTTCTCGATGGGAAGTATGTTTGTGTGGACGTCGTAACGGCCCCCAGCCCTACTGGAAACATCACATTGGAAAAGGCGATGCGGGTCAAACAAATGCAGCACCGGCGCTCCCCACGCGGTGGCGCTGTTAGAGCTCCTCTGTGGATTTCCCGTTGGACGTCGGCTCCTCCTCTTCCTTTCGCCTCCGTCTGTTGAAGAAGCCGAGCTGGAAAACAACCGGAGACGATTAAGTGCTCGAAATAACGTCTGTTTGAGGCAAAAAAAACTGTGGAAATGAAGGAAACCCTGAGTCTTAAACATGAATCAGTAAAGTCGTTATCGAAGGCGTTGGAGATGTGAGACCTTGTGGTGACCCAGAGGCTGCTTGAGTGGTCGGGCGTCTTTACTTTACATCACAGAGGTTTTTAGGGGGAGAAGGTTTTCGCTGCTGACGGAGCTTCTCACCAGAAAACGGACAAAACAGTTGATCCTGGACCGTGATCCAAAGTAAAGGCGTCATATGTAACAAATATAATGTTTTTACTCAGAGTCCGAGACAATTGCAGCCGTTGCTGTTGAAAACCAAAACCTACGAAACTCGTCTAATTCTCTGGCATAGTTGCTGCGTTGACTTCCCCTTTTTTTGTAACTTTTTCATCACTTTATTGTCACTTTTTCAGTCATTTTTAATCACTTTTTCAGTCATTGTTTCCATCACTTTTTTGTCACTTTTTTTGTCATTTTTTTTAGTATTTTTTTTGTCATTTTTCATCACTTTATCACTCTTTTGTCACTTTTTTGTAATTTTTTCAGTCATTTTTCCCACACTTTTTTGTCACTTTTTTTGTCATTTTTTGTCATTTTTTTAGTATTTTTTTGTCATTTTTTGTCACTTTTTTGTCATTTTTCATCTCTTTTTTTGTCACTTTTTGTCACTTTTTTGTTCCTTTTTTGTCACTTTTTTCGAATTTTTTTGTCATTTTTTGTCACTTTTTTTGTAATTTTTTCATTGCTTTTTTGACACTTTTGTCACCTTTTCAGTCATTATTTCCATCATTTTTTGTCACTTTTTGTAATTTTTTCAGTCATTTTTTCAATCTCTTTTTTGTCACTTTTTGTCACTTTTTTGTTCCTTTTTTGTCATTTTTTTGTCATTTTTAATCACCTTTTTGTCACTTTTTTAGTAATTTTTTTTCATTTTTCATCACTTTTTTGTCATTTTTTCATTGCTTTTTTGTCACTTTTTGTCACTTTTTCGTCATTTTAAAAAAATAATAATAATTGCTTTTTTGACACTTTTTTGTCGTCACTTTTTTGTAATTTTTTCATTGCTTTTTTTGACACTTTTTCAGTCATTTTTTCAGTCATTTTTTCCATCACTTTTTAGTCGCTTTTTTGTCATTTTTTAATCACTTTTTTGTCACTTTTTCATCGCTTATCGATAAAGCCAAACTGGAGAAAATGTGCTTGGTCAACCCCACATGAACCAAGCACATTTTCTCCCGTTTGGCTTTACTCAAATCTAAAAGCGAAAAACACGACTAAAGAGTGATGAAAATGCCACAAAAAAAGTGACAAAAATGCGATGAAAAAGTGAGTTCCGATCAGTTTTGTCGGTCTTATCTTTCAGATGAGGCGCTACACTACGGCAGTCAGAAGTCAGCTCCTGTCCAGAAGCCTTTAGATTTGGGTAAAGCTGAAGGTTGATTGTTTCTCCCCACCTTCCACAGAGCCAGCACCAGCAGAGCGAGCAGCAGCAGCCCCCCCAGAGAGCTGCCCAGGATGATCCACACGGGGACAGAATGCTCGTCCTCCCTCCTCAGCTCCAGCACGATCTGAAGTTTACACAGAAAAAAGAGAATATTTGACCAGTTTGTCTAACGTGCTCTGTGATTGGATCGATATCAAACTTCTGGGGATTTAATTGGCTCTTAGCAAAGTTCCAGACGATCGATGGCCGGTCAGGGAAAAACTTTATGATAGAAAGACGAGAGAAAGTTTTGAAAATGACAAATGTTCATCCATGTTTGGTAATGATGGGATTCACGCTTCTCTAGTCAAGAAGCTTTTAGATTTGGGTAAAGACAAAGTGGAGAAAATGCAAGGTGGTTTAACCCCTTAACTCCCGCCTGAACCGAGCACATTTTCTCCAGTTTGGCTTTTACCCCAATCCAAAAGCTTCTGGAAAAAAGGTGTGAAAATACAGACAGAACTGAGACGAAAATAATGATGGAAATGTGACAAAAGTGAGAAAAAATGGACAAAAAAGTGACAAAAAATTTACAAAAAATGTACAAAAAAATGACAGAAATGGATAAAAATTTGACAAAAAAGTGAGAAAAATTTGATGAAAAATTTAGAAAAAATCAACGAAAAATTGACAAAAAGTGACAAAAAATAGACAAAAAAATGGACAAAAAAAATCGAAAAATTTGACGAAAAAGTGACAAAAAATGTACAAAAAAATGACAGAAATGGATAAAAATTTGACAAAAAAGTGAGAATAATTTGACGAAAAATTGAGGAAAAAATGGACGAAAAAGTGACAAAAAAATGTCAAAAAATTGACCAAAATAATCGAAAAATTTGACGAAAAAGTGAGAAAAAAGTCACGAAAATCTGGAAAAAAGGTGTGAAAATAGCAACAAAACAGACGAAAACAAGGATGAAAATGTGAAAAAACTGAGAAAAAACGGACGAAAAAGTGACAAAAAATCTACAAAAAATCTACAAAAAAATGACAGAAATGGATAAAAAATTGACAAAAAATTGAGAAAAAATTGACGAAAAATTGAGAAAAAAGTCACGAAAATTTGACAAAAATGAGACGACTGCCCAAAAAAAAAAAGTGATGAAAAAAAATCTGATGATGTGAGGAAAAAGATCAATTTAGTTTTGTAGGTCTTAGCTTTCAAATGAGGTGTTACACTGGCCTACAGGATTTTGGTAAAGCTGAACTGGAGAAAATGCTCTCGGTTCAGGCGGGAGTTAAGAGGTTAAATGTTTCTGCATGAGCCCTGTCACGTGTAATAATGAGCTTCTCCAGCAGGTGGCAGCACAAACTCATGGTTAACCTGAATATTCAGCCTGTCCCTGAAGTTCTGAACGTCCAGAGTAAGCTGTACCTCTCTGACGGGCCGCTCCTCCTGCAGGAACATGGGGCTGGAGGGTTCGAGCTGAATCGAAGCCGTCGCCAGAATCTTCAGAGACCTGAACCCGATCTGGAACAACAGAAGAGCTTAGACAACAGCACACTAAGAGATTTATATTCTTAATGAAAAATGCTGTGCTCAGGCTTATATAGAGGATACAGTGTAAATGAATGGAATTTACAACAGAACTAAACTTTAATGACTTTTATAATGTTTGAGAGCGATGGGAGGATAATCTGATATTTTATTGTTGCATGTGTTTGCTGTTTTAGCAGAGGGCCATTATTGGTTTGTAGTTTGATGTAGTTTTTATTTTATTTTATTTTTTTTAACCCCTAAACAATGATGGAAATGGGACAAAAAAAGTGACGAAAAAGTGGCAAAAATGTGACAGAAAAAAAGTATTTTTTGACTAAATCTTGACTAAAATTAAATTACATTTTAGCCAAAAGACTAAAACTAAAATAAAATATGTTGTCAAAATTAACACTGGTATACATATAACATACAGAATTTTTCACAACATCAGAGGTGTTAGTGCTGCTCAAAGGGAGTAGGAAGAAGTTAGTTATAACTGATAAGACCCTCCCCCTCCTTTCACACTTACACAGCTTAAACTACTGCTCACGGCACAATATTTTTAATGTATAATTAGGTTTTAACCATGAGATCTACGCGGCAAATCCAGACTGAGGAATCGCCTTAGTAGCAAATTAAATCAACAAACGGCTCCTCTTAGCAAATCCCAAACAGTAAAATCATAGTTCATAACGTTCTTGTGTTGCTCTTGCATAAGGCTGAAGCTGCACATTCTGGACATCACATAATAAATCCGGATTCATAACAAACTTCTCATTATCGGATCAAAATAACAAAGACAATTCATAGTTCAGGAACAGATGATTCATTACAGGAGTTTTGCAGACTTTTCCAGTGTTTGCTTTCTGTACATTATTTTAAATTGTCCTACAGGTGAACGCATTTTTAAATCCTCTTCCAAGGGGTTCCAGAGGTCGACTCCGCTCCGTGTGACAGACAGACTTTTTTTTGATGATCTATTGCTAATAGTCTGATTCAGTGATATTTTTTAAAGCAAGACAGACTTTTTTATTGTTTAATTATTGCTTTTGTGCCTCTGTTTTTGCCTTTCCTTAAATATAAAAAAAGACTTTTCCGCTGCTTCTGGATTTGGAAGTAATCTACTGAATAATGTTGCACGTCTCATTTCTCCGACTGCTTTACTCGGTTCCCGTTAGTCCCACTTTGAAAAGCCATCCCATTACAAATATACAGTTATTTGTGCTTGTTGCGGGGCCGTACCTTGCTCAGAGCGGTGGAGTTGAGTCGTCCCGTTATTGAAAGCTTGACTTCTTTAGACGGCGGTAAAGTCAGTCTGCACTGGACCACCACACTCCCACTGTTACTGTGATTCTGCAAAACCACACACAGATTCATCAGCATTCGTTTGTCTTCATTTCAGAACATCTTGTGTGTTGCTTTAAAAAGTGTGGTCGTACCAGCTGTGTGAACCGAGACAGATCCTCTTCTTTGACGTGATTGTTCAGCGTGATCTGCGGCATCGAGCAGGAACCCGACGTCTGGAAGGAAACAGAATTTAACCTCTGAAAATGTTTTCTCCAAATCTAAAAGCTTCTTCAAAACAGCGAGAGAAGAAACGAGAAGAAAATGAAGAAAATGACAAAAAATCCAGCAAAAAAGAGACAAAAATCCAGCAACAAAGTGCCACAAATCCAGCAAAAAAATGACAAAAATCCAGCAAAAAATTGACAAAAATCCAGCAAAAAAGTGACAAAAATTCAGCAAAAAAGTGACAAAAATGTGGCAAAAAAATGATAAAAATCCAGCAAAAATGTGACAAAAATGTGGCAAAAAAGTGACAAAAATGAGGCAAAAAAGTGACAAAAATCCAGCAAAAAAGTGACAAAAATCCAGCAAAAAAGTGACAAAAATCCAGCAAAAAAGTGACAAAAATTCAGCAAAAAAGTGACAAAAATGTGGCAAAAAAATGATAAAAATCCAGCAAAAATGTGACAAAAATGTGGCAAAAAAGTGACAAAAATGAGGCAAAAAAGTGACAAAAATCCAGCAAAAAAGTGACAAAAATCCAGCAAAAATGTGACAAAAATGTGGCAAAAAAGTGACAAAAATGAGGCAAAAAAGTGACAAAAATCCAGCAAAAAAGTGACAAAAATCCAGCAAAAAAGTGACAAAAATCCAGCAAAAAAGTGACAGAAAAGTGACAAAAATCCAGCAAAAAAGTGACAAAAATCCAGCAAAAAAGTGACAAAAAAAGTAACAAAAGTGCCATAAAAAAGGGACAAAAACACATAAGGGAAATAAAAATGGCAAAGAGGAGAGAATGCGTTTGGTTTTGGCAGGTGGTAAAAGGTTAAATTGACAGAAAATAACAGAAAGCAGAAAAATCCACAACAGAACAGCTTGATGTTTGAGTTTCTTGACCTGTTCGATGCTGTAGTTTGTGATGTGGAGGAGCTGGTTCCTCTGAGGAGTCACCGACCAAACATCTGCCCTGAACAAGAGCTCCTCCACCGGGAACACGCCCAGGTTCTGCAGCTGCAACGAACACGAACACTTTTAGTTTTCACAAAGTATTTCCCCTTTGAGTCAACTTAAAGAGGGGACGTTTTTCTCTCTGCAGGTATTTGGTGATCATCTCAAACACATTGTTATCACTGTCTTACACTAGATTCACATCACTCAAGTGATGTCAACGTAAGCCCCTCCTTTTGCTTCCCTCAGGAGGAGCTAATGCTGTGTTAACCTCTTAACTCCCGCCTGAACCGAGAGGATCTTTTTCCTCACGTCATCAGATTTTTTTTCCATCATTTTTTTGTTGGGTATTCAACTCATTTTTGTAACTTTTTAGTCATTTTTTTGTCATTTTTTGTCAATTTTTTGTCATTTTTTGGTCATTTTTTATCACATTTTTTCACTTTTTCGTACCTTTTTTATCAATTTTTTGTCTTTTTTTTGTCACATTTTTGTCATTTTTTCGTTTTTTTTGTCATTTTTTGTAATTTTTTCATCAAATTTTTATCAAATTTTTTGTCAATTTGTTTGTCTTTTTTTTGTCATTTTTTTGTCTTTTTTTGCCACTTTTTCATAAATTTTTCATCCCTTTTTTGTCAATGTTTTCTCACTTTTTTGTCACATTTCCATCATTGTTTTCGTCTCAGTTTTGTCGCTATTTTCACAGCTTTTTCCCAGAAGCTTTTGGATTGGGGTAAAGCCAAACTGGAGAAAATGTGCTCGGTTCAGGTGGGAGTTAAGGGGTTAAGTAAATTTCCAACCTCTGACTTGGAAAAATGCCATTGAACAAAACAAACATGTAAACTCGGAGAAGATCAGAGTGGTCCGAGTTGATATACGAGATGAAGACGGCAGCAGGAGCCCCCAGTGGAGAAGTGCATCCAATTATACAAACAACTCTTTAAGCTGTTTTACCGGAAGCTAGTGCCGGCTAAAGTGTTTGCAGTTGTTATGGAAACATCTGCAGTGGAGTGATATATGATTCCACTTGATTTTGGGAGTTGGAATTTCCAAGCTCCAACTTGGACATTTCAACTGGAACAACTCCGACTCGGAAACTCGGGACAGAATCAGAAGTAGCTCTTAACCCCTTAACTCCCGCCTGAACCGAGCACATTTTCTCCAGTTTGGATTTACCCCAGTCCAAAAGCTTCTGGAAAAAAGGTGAGAAAATAGCGACAAAACTGAGACGAAAACAATGATGGAAATGTGACAAAAAAGTGACGAAAACATTGGTAAAAAAGGGACGAAAAATGTATGAAAAAGTTGTAAAAATGTCACAAGAAATTGACAAAAAATGGAAGAAAATTTTACAAAAATGTGACAAAAAAATCACAGAAATGTGACAAAAAAGTGACAAAAATCCAGCAAAAAAAATGACAAAAATCCAGCAAAAAAATGACAAAAATCCAGCAAAAAAATGACAAAAAATTGATAAAAAATTGACAAAAAAATTGACTAAAAAATTACAAAAATGTGATTTTTTTTTTTTTTTACAAAAATATGATAAAAATTTGACAAAGAAAATACAAAAATGGGACAAAAAATGACAAAAGTGTGATTAAAAAATTATAAAAATTTGACAAAAAAATTATAAAAATTGACAAAAAAATGGACAAAAATGTGACAAAAAAATGACAAAAATGTCACAAGAAATTGACAAAAAATGGAAGAAAAAAAATGACAAAAATGTGATAATTGTTTTTTTCCCAAAATATTATAAAAATTTGACAAAGAAAATACAAAAATGTAACAAAAAATTACAAAAATGTGATTAAAAAAATTATACAAATTTGACCAAAAAAATACAAAAATTTGACGGAAAAATTACAAAAAAATTACAAAAAAATTACAAAAATGAGTTGAATACCCAGCAAAAAAATGATGAAAAAAAAGTCTGACGTGAGGAAAAAGATCCTCTCGGTTCAGGCGGGAGTTAAGAGGTTAAAGAAGGCTGTTATTTGGCAGATCCATCCATTCTTACGTGATACGTGAGGTTGAAAGTGTGCTCAGGTTTGTCCAGAGATGAAGACGGTCTGATCTGGAACCTCGGGGTGTTGGTGTCTCTGTAGGAAAGAAGTAAACCCTTCATCAGTCTGGGTTTCCATCGTGTTCCTCATCATGCGGTGAGTCCGGCTCTGACCTGGTGAAGAGCAGATCCGTCTGGTGTTTCAACGGGAGGAGGACGTCGTTGGTGTTGTCGTCCGGAAACCCCTCGTCTCCATCACTGAGCACAGAACACACATTTACTTTTGAGGATGAGAACTTAATGCTTTTACTGCATTTGAAAGAGAGATATTCGGGGCTGACCTGGTGGTTGCCATGACGACCCGTACGTGATCCAGAAACACCGACCGGTTCAGCTCGAACTCCACGTTGAAGGAGACCTGGAAGACAGAGGGTCAGAGGCTTTTAACGCACCGACCAGCACCAGCTCCAGAACAATCTGCCTTCATCCTCAACCTCTTAACTCCCGCCTGAACCGAGAGCATTTTCTCCAGTTCAGCTTTACCCAAATCCTGTAGGCCAGTGTAACGCCTCAAGCTAAGATCTACAAAAGTCATCTAAATGGATCTTTTTCCTCACGTCATCAGATTTTTTTCCATCTTTTTGGGGGGGGGGTATTCAACTCATTTTGTAACTTTTTTGTCATTTTTTTAATCAAATAATTTATTTATTTTTGTCATTTTTTGTCACATTTTAGTAATTTTTTCGTCACTATTTGTCAATGTTTTTTCACTTTTTTGTCTTTTTTTTTGTCATTTTTTTGTAAAATTTTTATCACATTTTTGTCACATTTCTGTCATTTTTCTGTCATTTTTTGTCTTTTTTTGTCATTCTTTGTCACATTTTTGTAATTTTTTCGTCCCTATTTGTCAATGTTTTTTCACTTTTTTGTCATTTTTTTTGGTAATTTTTTGGTCAAATTTTTTTCATTTTTTGTCAAATTTTTATCAAATTTTTGTCACATTTTTGTCATTTTTTTAAATCATTTCTTTGTCATTTTTTGGTCTTTTTTTATTTTTTTGTCATGTTTTGTCACATTTTTGTTATTTTTTGTCATTTTTTGGTCCAATTTTAGTCATTTTTTTGTAAAATTTTTATCACATTTTTGTCACATTTCTGTCATTTTTTCGTTCATTTTTTGTCAAATTTTGGACATTTTTTTGTCTTTTTTATCATTTTTTGTCATTTTTTTGTCTTTTTTTATTTTCTGTCTTTTTTTGTCACATTGTTGTAATTTTTTCGTCCCTATTTGTCAATGTTTTTTCACTTTTTTGTCATTTTTTTGGTAATTTTTTCGTCCAATTCTTTTAATTTTTTGTCTAATTTTTATCAAATTTTTGTAATTATTCCGTGCATCTTTTGTCACTTTCTTGTGACATTTTTGCGACTTTTTTATCAATTTTCATCACTTTTTTGTCAATGTTTTCTCACTTTTTTGTCACATTTCCATCATTGTTTTCATCTCAGTTTTGTTGCTATTTTCACAGCTTTTTTCCAGAAGCTTTTGGATTGGGGTAAAGCCAAACTGGAGAAAACATGCTCGGTTCAGGTGGGAGTTAAGGGGTTAAAACACATTGTGATTCCACTAAAACTGCGGGTGCAAATATTTTAAAAATTAGGTTGCAGGCCTAACGTATCGACAGGGGTGATAAAGTTTGCACCTTTTCCCCCCCGCTGTAGATCCTTTGAAACCATGTTTTAACGTTGTTCCCTCGAGTGGTTTTCACAACATTCTCGCAGTTTTGAGTTAATCCTCAGACAAAGCGGTTCGATTTCGCTGTTTCTTCTTCTACAGTGTCAGCGCCTCTTTCTGTACTTCCTGATTACAATTGTGTTATTGTTTTTTTTTTAAGAAAATGCTTCCTACGGCTGCCAGCAGGAGGAGCCCCAGTCACCAACTTCACCAGCTCTTTCTCCTGCATTTCAATGTTTAATTCTTACAGAGACATATTTTCAGATTATTAAACGAAAAACATCAAAGCTGCAGCTCCGAAGTAATGCTTTTAAGTCTATTTTTGAGCTCCATGTGCACGATAGGTCCACTTTAATTTAGCCTTCAGCTGGAACATGGCTGATGTGGACCATGTGTCTGTGGGGTCTGGTTTTACACAGACTGGCAGATGGATGCTCAGCTCACTGATCGTGTTCATTCTTCTGTGTTTAACCCCTTAACTCCCGCCTGAACCGAGCACATTTTCTCCAGTTTGGCTTTACCCCAGTCCAAAAGCTTCTGGAAAAAAGGTGAGAAAATAGCGACAAAACTGAGACGAAAACAATGATGGAAATGTGACAAAAAAGTGAGAAAACTTTGACAAAAAAGTGACGAAAAATTTATGAAAAAGTGGCAAAAATGTCACAAGAAATTGACAAAAAAAATGCTGAAAAAATTACAAAAAAATTACAAAAATGTGACAAAAATGTGAAAAAAAATGACAAAAAAGTGACGAAAAATGGATAAAAAATTGACAAAAATTTAACAAAAAAAAATTACAAAAAATTGACAAAATTGACAAAAAAAATTATAAAAATGTGACAAAAAATTGACAAAAAAAGAAAAAAAATGGATTAAAAATTGACAAAAATTTAACAAATAAAATGACAAAAAAATGACAAAAAATTGACAAAAAATTGATTAAAAAATGACAAAAGACAAAAAAAGACAAAAAATGGACAAAAAATGGACAAAAAAAAAAAAAAAAGTGACGAAAAAGTGACGAAAAATGGATTAAAAATTGACAAAAATTTAACAAAAATTGACAAAAAATTGATTAAAAAATGACAAAAAAATTGACAAAAAATTTACAAAAAAATTACAAAAAAAATTACAAAAAAAATTACACAAATAGACAAAAATATGACAAAAAATTTACAAAAAATTTACAAAAAAGGACAAAAAATTGACAAAAAAGTGACGAAAAATGAGTTGAATACCCAACAAAAAAATAATGGAAAAAAAATCTGATCAGGAAAATGATCCTCTCAGTTCAGGCGGGAGTGAAGAGGTTAAGCACATGCCGTTTCCGTGCATTTATTTAGTAAAAAGTCCTTCATTTTACTCAGTTTAGTCGATAAAGAAACGTTAACAAAGTCAATAACGTTGATTAATCAAGTTAATTTTGTGAACCGCCCTCTTTAACGGGCCGTTTCTCACCTGTGTCAGCGACTTCATGAAGGGGGCGCTGATGTTGCAGCTCCTCCTGGTGCTCAGTCTGTCCTCAGAGGAGCACTCGATCTGAATGTCCGACGAGTCCTGAGTGAAGATCATTAACAGACAATCACCCATGAAGTCAACACCCCATAATGACCATTCTTTATCACAATGAGCAGAAAAAAGTCCTGCACTTTGACGATGAGGCTGGAGAAGATCAGGTTGTCGGACGTGGAGATGCGAAGGGCCGCTCCGTACGCGTTCTCTCCCCGATTCTCCACTTGAGCGAAAACCACCAGCTTCCTCCTCCCGACCTCCATCACGTGCTGCCGCTCGTCCGTCGCCCCCCGGTGGTGACACACGGACCAGCGCGCCCCCTCCCCGGAGCCGCAGAACTGACTGTAAACATCACGGTAACGGGTTAAAGGTCGCTCAGTTTATGGGTCGGTGTTTGTCGGTGAGGCGTGGACTGACCGCAGAGACGGCAGGTCCGTGTGGCTGCGCAGGGTCAGGTCCGGCACACAGCGGTCCTCCTGCTCGCAGCCGTTCCAAAAGGGCAGCTGCGATCACAAACCACACGTCACACGGACAATTAGCGGCTTTAAAAATGCACTACAGCATGACTTTTTGTGCTCAGGAGGAGCCTGGAGATCTTTCTGCTCTAGACTTGGCACATATACAGAAAGTGGGGAGGACATGGGCTGGAGAAACACCCACGGCCAATGGCGATGCAGAACTGCCTTTTCCTCCAACCAGACTCCGCGGCCGGTGAGGGAGAGGGGTTATGGGTGAGTGGGGGTGAACAAGAGACGAAAACAATGATGGAAATGTGACAAAAAAGTGACGAAAACATTGGTAAAAAAGGGACGAAAAATTTATGAAAAAGTGGTAAAAATGTCACAAGAAATTGACAAAAAATGGAAGAAAATTTTACAAAAATGTGACACAAAAATCACAGAAATGTGACAAAAATGTGATAAAAATTTGAATATAAAATGACAAAAAAAATGACAAAAAATTGATAAAAAATTGACAAAAAAATTACAAAAATGTGATTTTTTTTTGTTTTTTACAAAATATGATAAAAATTTGACAAAGAAAATACAAAAATGGGACAAAAAATGACAAAAATGTGATTAAAAAATTATAAAAATGTGACAAAAAAATGCAAAAAAAATATAAAAATTGACAAACAAAATTGACAAAAATGTGACAAAAAAATGACAAAAATGTCACAAGAAATTGACAAAAAATGGAAGAAAAAATGACAAAAATGTGATAAAAAAATCACCAAAAAATGACAAAAATGTGATTTTTTTTTGTTTTTCCCAAAATATGATAAAAATTTGACAAAGAAAATGCAAAAATGTAACAAAAAATGACAAAAATTTGATAAAAAAGTGAAAAAAAAATTACAAAAATGTGATTAAAAAATTATACAAATTTGACCAAAAAAATACAAAAATTTGACGAAAAAATTACAAAAAAATTACAAAAATGAGTTGAGTACCCAGCAAAAAAATGATGAAAAAAAAGACTGACGTGAGGAAAAAGATCCTCTCGGTTCAGGCGGGAGTTAAGAGGTTAAAGAAGGCTGCACCCGATGTGACCGAAGCTTCAGTAAACCGCGTTATCCAGATCCATCCATTCTTACGTGATATGTGAGGTTGAAAGTGTGCTCAGTTTTGTCCAGAGATGATATACAGTAAGTGGGGAGGACATGGGCTGGAGAAACACCCACGGCCAATGGCGATGCTGTGCAGAACAGCCTTTTCCTCCAACCAGACTCCGCGGCCGGCGAGGGAGAGGGGTTGTGGGTGAGTGGGGGTGAACATGTGCTTTTGTTTTCCTTAAATTATTCCATTTTCTGAGGACATTTTGCTTAATTCTAGCTATTTATTTGCTTAAATTTAGTGTTTCTTTCTTGTTTTATGATGAGAAAAATATTCTAGATATAAGAATTCTTAGCAAGAAAAAAATGTTGACCCCATTGGCAGATTTTTTTCCTTAAAACAAGACATCACGTACTGCTGCATGGACATGGATCACGACAGGCACAAAAAAGCCTCGTCCTTTTAACACATCACACAGTATAGGAGGTAAACATCATCCACCAAGTCAACCAGTCAGGGCAGCTGGCAGGGACTTGTTGATTGGGGGCTTACACCCACTCTCAACAGGCCACTATACACTCTGGCTTTTTAACACCACCTCACTATAGGGTTTACAAATTGGACATGTCATTGATCTAATATCAATAACAAATAGTGGATAGTAATGACAACAAGGAAGTGGCAAGATGGCAGAATATAAAGTCCAATATGACTATAATATGAAATCGGACATTCACTGATAATGACAAGAATGAAAATTGTTATGATAAATAACAATAACTACCAAATACATTATTACTATTTTTTATTAGCATGCTGTGTTAATGATATGAAATGGTAAAACCTCCTTGTTTGCCGGTGCTGCAAAAGTCTGTTGATTGTATGTTGACAATTGTAGCAACAGTAGGATAAAACTTAACTCACAAATACATATAGGTATATATTTGTGTACTGACACTAGGATAGAATACTCAGAAAGGATTGTACTTTGTTTATTTAATGTAAATGTAAAAGTAATGTATAACTGTTGTGACGCATCATGAATTGCAAATGTAATGCACATGAACAAGGGGTCGGCACTTATGAGCTTTTGCTTCAGTCGACTCCCTTTGAGCTTCCATTAACTGTATGATTGTGAAACTCTGGAGAAAGAGAAAATGTTAATTGCTCAAATAAAACTACACAAACAAACAAACAAACAAACAAACAAGACAAAATGTCTTATTTTAAGATTTTTTTTCCTTGTTTTTAGGAGGGTACTTTTTGCAGTGGACACTCAGCCGATTATCGTAGCCACACTGCAAACATTTATAAATTAAAATGTCTGGAATATTTGACCAGAAGTAGTAATAGAGTAATTCTGGACTGGCCCACATGAAAGATTTTGTCAATGAGCATTTTTCTGTGCGTTTGTGCTGGTTCATTCACCAGGTCTCTTCAAAGTCCCTAACATCTCCACCTTCTGTATTTCTTTGACTCTGCAGGGGAGTTTATCCAGTTTCTCCTGGAGCCCTTTCTTGACATTTCCTAAAGCTCCGAATCCTATTGGCATAACTGGAGTTTTGTTGTTCCACGTGTGCTTGATTTCAGTCTCCACATCTCCTTTAAAATGCTTGTGTTTTACATTTGCAGTTCCCCGGGTGCAAACCAGAGACAAAACACGTCTGAGTGTGAGCTCTGTTCCAAGTTTCCTGGATCTGGTCTATGAGCTTGTCCGAGCTCGTGTGTGTTTTCATTCACCACATTTTGCTGATTTCAAATTCCAAATCTTTGCATTTTTTGTCACCAACTTTCACAGAAGTGTTTCTTTCAGGTGGGATTGCAAAGTTAATAAATCAGCACTCGTTTTTCCTTTTGTTAAGTACAATGTCTATTTGCATCTATGTTTACATATGTAATTAGCCGCATGCTTTTTATAATAAATACAGTGCGACTTTGGATGCAGTAAAAGTTCTCTACAGTGAGTGAAGAGGTGAAGATTCATAGACATTTATTAATGAAAACATTCGAAACAATGGGCAGTACCTACAGCGCAGACGGAGCCTCCAGAACCATGATGCGTAACAGCTGATTAATGACAGAAACCTCGGGGGCTTTTTGGGTGTTTTAAGGCGTTCACACAAACGTTACAGCATTTAGAGCAAGGGTGCCCAAAGTGGGGCCCACAATTAGGTTGGCCCGCCAGAGGGTGACCTACTTTTGCGCCGCATCTGGTCAATAACTCTCTCTCCCGTTCATTGTCAATGGCAAATATAGATGCAGTTCACTTTTTGTCCACCAGCGTCAAATTGGGGGCGCTGTTTCACTCCTTTCACGAAGTTAAGGAAACAAAAATCGTTGACATCTATGACTTATAAAAGAATTGATGCTGAACTGACACTTTCAAAATGATGTAATGTGGCATTTTCTTTGACTTAAAGAAGTGAATGAGCTAAAGTCACTGTCGGTGCTGCAGGTGCAGGTGGTGCTGTTGTTTCCATTTTGCTCTATATTGCTACAATAATTGATTTTGTTCTACTAAAACTAGGCTTTTGTAGCATGTTAACCCCTTAACTCCCACCTGAACCGAGCACATTTTCTCCAGTTTGGCTTTACCCCAATCCAAAAGCTTCTGGAAAAAAGGTGAGAAAAAAGCAACAAAACTGAGACGAAAACAATGATGGAAATGTGACAAAAAAGTGACAAAAAATTGATGAAAAAGTGGCAAAAATGTCACTAAAATGTCACAAGAAATTGACAAAAAAATGACCAAAATGTGACAAAAAATTGACCAAAAATGACAAAAATTTGATGAAAAATTTACAAAAAAATGACAAAAAATGACAAAAATGTGACAAAAAATTGACCAAAAATTTGATGAAAAATTGACCAAAAAATGACAAAAAATTGATGAAAAATTTACCAAAAAATGACAAAAAAGTGACAAAAAATTGATGAAAAAGTCGCAAAAATGTCACTAAAATGTCACAAGAAATTGACAAAAAAATGACAAAAATGTGACAAAAAATTGACCAAAAATGACAAAAATTTGATGAAAAATTGACAAAAAAATGACAAAAATGTGACCAAAAATTGACCAAAAATTTGATGAAAAATTGACCAAAAAATGACAAAAAAAATGACAAAAATGTGACAAAAAATGGACCAAAAATGACAAAAATTTGATGAAAAATTGACCAAAAAATGACAAAAAAGTGACAAAAAATTGATGAAAAAGTGGCAAAAATGTCACTAAATGTCACAAGAAATTGACCAAAAAATGACCAAAATGTGACAAAAAATTGACCGAAAATGACAAAAATTTGATGAAAAATTGACCAAAAAATGACAAAAAAGTTACAAAAATTAGTTGAATATCCGACAAAAAATGCAAAGGTAAAACCAAAAAAGAAAATAAAGCAACTTTTATTATTTGCAGTTATGTGTTTCACGCTTGACATCGCCGTGTTTGGCCCGCGACTCACAGGCACTTTTTCATTTTGGCCCTCGGAGACACAAAGTTTGGGCCCCCCTGATTTAGAGGCTATTTACAGGCTGTGCGGAATCTACTGTGAGCAGGGGCGAATCCGAGTACACGGGGCTGGGGCATGACAGGGGAACCACTGACAGAAGAACTGCCAGAAACTAGATTTATCTTTCAGACTGCAGTAATAACCTTGAAATGCTGTCCCAGTAATTTTGTACATAGACTGGAGCATTTAAAATATATATATTTCACATTTTGTAGCGATTTGAAAATTAATTAGACTTTAACAAGTGTTAATTTCGTCGACTAAAATATTTAGTCTTAATTTTAGTCAAAGTGATATTTTTGTGACTAAAATTGGACTAAAACTAAATGAAAAGTTTCTCATGAGACTAAAACTGTGACTAAAATGTCCAGATATTTTAGTCGACTAAAATAAGACTAAATAAAAATGAAAAGGAGAGACTAAAATCATCCAAACTTGTATTGAGCGTCTGAAAGAGCCTCAGATCATGTTTAAAGGATCAGCTCTGAGCTTTGTTCATGTGGAGCAGAAACATGAAGCAGAGGAACAACATTAAATATGATTAGAATCAATATTATCAATGCAAAGTCAACTCAATTAGTCTTGAATTTAGTCGACTAAAACTAGACTAAAATTGAAGATATTTGTTTGACTAAAACTAGACTAAAATAGAATTACATTTTCGTAAAAAGACTAAGAATAAATTATAATATGTTGTCAAAATTAACAATGGATTTTAAAAAGTTTGATTTTAGCCTAAATTTTGAAAATTGCTAAATCTTGAGAAAACACATTATACTGAGATGACTTGCCGGCTAAAGAAAGACTTGACTTGACAAAAGCTATGACTCAACTTGACCCCATTACCAATTGACTTGGACTTGTTTGGAACTTGGACTTTCACCACTTGGACTTGACTCGAGACTTGCACCCACCTCTGATTACTATCATTATTACTTAAGATCTCATTTCATGTGCAAAAGACTTCTATTATATGTTTTATTAAAGTCACATACCGTAAATGCTCTAATATAGACCGGGGCCTTTATTTACTCAAGGGCATCTGGGACCAGGCCTTTATTGGAACCAGGCCACAATTAGAGACAGGCCTTTATTTCTATTTGAGCAAAACGGACGACCAGGAAAATGAAGAAAAACGAGATTTGTTTCCATTTGCACCTAAAATATTAGGTTCATTTATTAATAAACATTTCAAACCCTCTACCAGCGGCTGGAACATTGACGCCTTTTATTTTGTCGGGACAACAGGAAGTGTTTCGTTGCTGTTAGCGGAGCTTTGACATCAGTGTCACTGCAGGTTTCTGTTTCGTTTTTACCAAGGACCGGATTATTTGTTGTTATCTCGTGTAAAAGGCGAGTTTAGACGGAGCGTTTGTGTTTGTGATCGATCATGAGACTGACCCGAGAGAAGACGAGACGCTCGCGCTGATGGGAGGAGTTATTTTGAGGCGTGGGACTGACCTGCACACGGAGCAGCTGGACGTGCTTTGAAGACGCGATGGAGACTTTATTAAAACCCTGGAGGGTCACATGACATTTGTTGCCCTGTTTCTACAAATATCGTCACAGGAGGTTTGAAAAGTGGCTAAATCTGTGTCAAAGTTACGCTCGGATCAGCTCCTCCTTAAACCAGTATGAGACAAATTCCTAACATGGGGAATATTTCTACTGCTATAGTTTCTAATAAAAGCCCCGGCCTGTTTTAGAGACCGGCTTTAATTTGCCTCCGCCAGCCACGAACCCGGCCTCTAGTGGAATACAGGAATTTACGGTATGTTTATTTCAAGAAGAGACGGTGGGAGACAAACTCTTGATAAATTGTCCTGAGTGTGAGCCTCAGTCTGCATCGTGAACTTAGCATTAAACAAGAAGACCAGTGTCCTGACCTCGGCCCTCAGTGTGGTGGGCCAGTCGGGATCCAAAATGGCCCCCTCGTCTCTGTTCCTCAGCCCGGTCTCCAGCGTCACAGTGATGGGACGCCAGTAATCCCCGGTCTCCTACAGAACAAAAAAACAACACCTCAGCCACATTTCCCTTCAGCTGTTTTCATTCATGTTTCACACCTGTACGGAGAAGCCCAGTCTCTGACAGCGCTGCCCCCCGGTGGTCAGGGTCAGGTTGCGCGGCTGAGGGCGGGTGGTTTCGTCGAGGGCGGCTCTGGGAGGGAAGCGCCTCTCGTCCAACGCCAGGCTGTACCAGGCGGCTGCCACGGGACAAACTCAGTCAAAATAACACATTTTCTGGCTATGATGCTAACTATCATAGCCACTTTAGCATAGAGACCTCTGATGCTAACTATCATAGCCACTTTAGCATAGGGACCTCTGGTGCTAACTATCATAGCCACTTTAGCATAGGGACCTCTGATGCTAACTATCATAGCCACTTTAGCATAGGGACCTCTGGTGCTAACTATCATAGCCACTTTAGCATAGGGCCCTCTGATGCTAACTATCATAGCCACTTTAGCATAGGGACCTCTGATGCTAACTATCATAGCCACTTTAGCATAGGGATCTCTGATGCTAACTATCATAGCCACTTTAGCATAGGGATCTCTGATGCTAACTATCATAGCCACTTTAGCATAGGGATCTCTGATGCTAACTATCATAGCCACTTTAGCATAGGGACCTCTGATGCTAACTATCATGGCCACTTTAGCATAGGGACCTCTGATGCTAACTATCATAGCCACTTTAGCATAGGGACCTCTGATGCTAACTATCATAGCCACTTTAGCATAGAGCCCTCTGATGCTAACTATCATAGCCACTTTAGCATAGGGGCCTCTGATGCTAACTATCATAGCCACTTTAGCATAGGGACCTCTGGTGCTAACTATCATAGCCACTTTAGCATAGGTACCTCTGGTGCTAACTATCATAGCCACTTTAGCATAGGGACCTCTGATGTTAACTATCATAGCCACTTTAGCATAGAGCCCTCTGATGCTAACTATCATAGCCACTTTAGCATAGGGACCTCTGATGCTAACTATCATAGCCACTTTAGCATAGAGCCCTCTGGTGCTAACTATCATAGCCACTTTAGCATAGGGACCTCTGATGCTAACTATCATAGCCACTTTAGCATAGGGACCTCTGATGCTAACTATCATAGCCACTTTAGCATAGGGACCTCTGATGCTAACTATCATAGCCACTTTAGCATAGAGCCCTCTGGTGCTAACTATCATAGCCACTTTAGCATAGGGACCTCTGGTGCTAACTATCATAGCCACTTTAGCATAGGGACCTCTGATGCTAACTATCATAGCCACTTTAGCATAGGGACCTCTGATGCTAACTAACCGGTGATTAGGAGCTATGTGCCGTCCCATAAGCCACTGCACCAAACCCCCCCCCTCGCCCCCTCCCTCGAGTGATTCATGCGCAACCACTGTTGACTGACAGGAGCACATTTAATAATAAAAAAATAAAATAATAAAAAGTAAGATTCTGCACAAGCCAAACTTTATAAAGTGATAAATCCATGTTGTCGTCCCCACAGCTCAGTCACATGTCAGTGTTAAAGAGGAAACTCAGGAAACGGATTAAATACTTTTGTTTTTATTTAATCAATTTGATGGTTTCAGACGCAGCCTTTGATTTCTGTTTGATTTCTCCATATTTCAAATCATTTCAAATCATGTCCAGAAAAGTGCGTAAAAGGGCTTGTTCTGACTGTGGGTTTGAGCTTCGCGTTCGGCCGCGTAAACACAGGTAAAGTTTGCGAGTTTGTTCCGCACTGCGCTGAGCCTCGGGTCGGGATTAAGAAAAGCTGCAAAGCATTTCCTCTGAAGCGTCTCTGCACATTTTTCAGTAGGAAAAGGGTTTATTAAGTCGCACCCCACAAACTTCAGGCTAATCCCGCCGATGGAAGTCGTTTCTAATTGGCGTCTGAGGTGTTAGCGGGAGCCCTTTTGATCCCAAATACTACAGTGTGTTGTAGGATCCAGTCATTAAAAAAGTTATACAATGAAAAGAACTAAAACTGTGAGTGTCAGAATATCACTGAACCTTTTGTATTGTATGTTCTCTCTAATGTGTCTCATTAGTGACTTTCATTTCCATCCGAACGTCATGCAAAGTTATACTGTAGCTTCAAATTTATCAATAAAATACAATGTTTAGCACCAGTCTTGATAAATGACCCCTTTGAGTGTTTAATGTGGGAGGAAAAGAGCTGTTTAAATAGAGACCATTTACCGAGAGTAAAAAATATGTTTACTTTAATTAATGAAAAGTATTTCTTTCAACCCCGTAACTCCCGCCTGAACTGAGCACATTTTCTCCAGTTTGGCTTTACCCCAATCCAAAAGCTTCTGGAAAAAGGTGTGAAAATAGAGACAAAACTGAGACGAAAACAAGGATGGAGAAAACATTGACAAAGAAGTGACGAAAAATGGATGAAAAAGTGGCAAAAATGTCACAAGAAATTGACAAAAAATGGAAGAAAAAATGACAAAAATGTGACAAAATATGACAAAAAATACAAAAATATGATAAAAAATGGACAAAAAAGGACCAAAAAATGACCAAAAAACGACAAAAAAATGACAAAAAAATTGATAAAAAATTTAAAAAAATGGATAAAAAAAATTTACGAAAAAATGTGACAAAATGTGACCAAAAAATGTCAAAAAATTACAAATATTTGACTTTTTTTTTAAAAAATGATGAAAATGTGACAAAAAATGACCAAAAAATGTCAAAAAATTGACAAAGAAAAGACAAAAAATACAAAAAATTGAGAAAAATTTGACAAAAAAGGATCAAAAAATGACAAAAAAAATGACAAAAAAATTGACACAAAAAAAAGACAAAATATGACAAAAAATTCAAAAATTTGATTTAAAAAATTGGCTAAAAAATGACAAAAATGTGACGAAAATGTGACAAAATATGACAAAAAAATACAAAAATGTGATAAAAATTTTACCAAAAAAATAAAAATGACAAAATGTGACAAAAAAAATGACAAAAATTTCATTAAAAAAAACTGACGAAAAAATGACAAAAATGTGAAAAATGTGACAAAAAAAATTACAAAAAATTGACAATTTTTATTTATTTTTTTAAATGACGAAAATGTGAGAAAAAATTACAGAAAAATTACAAAAAAGTTACAAAAATGAGCTGAATTTCCAACAAAAAAATGTTGGAAAAAAATCCTCTTGGTTCAGGTGGGAGTTAAGAGGTTAATGGATTGTAAATGGAGGTTGATTGAGTTACAGATGTTTCACTTGTATCTATAGAAACGTCTTCAAAATGATTAAACTGATTCAGCAGAGGTCGATTTAAACTCCCAACAGCCATGTAGTATTTCTATGATGAATCAACTCTTAAAAATGGATTGTTTGGAACTGATTCCCCCATGACTGTGTTTTCAGAGCTTCTGTGAGATCGAGTATCAAGCACAACTTTCCCCTTGTCCTTCCGTCTGTCACACTTGTCGGGTTGAGGCAGGACGAGAGGCGTCTCCCCCCCCCGTCCCGCTGGCACTCACCCACGTCGGTGCGATGCGGGCGGCTGGTCCGGGCCTCCAGACTGAGGCACACGGTGACCGACATGCAGGTGACCTCCCGCCCTCCACGGACACAGTCTTTGTTAAACAGGTTCACCTTCTGCGGTTCAAAGGTCAGCCGCGCCACGATGCGAACCACCCCGCGAGACCTGCAGGGGAGCAATGTGAGACAATACAGTGCACCATGATGAACACAGCTGATAGACAATGGACCATAATCAATCTGAACATGACGTGAAATACAGATAAAATACAAACACGTAGACACAAACGACTGATTCACTGGTAGGCAGTCACCCTCTCTGTGCAGAGGAGTGCAAGACAACGATAAAAGGTGATAGGCGGCTGCATATAAGTAAGGATTAAACAACGAGGAGCCGTGCATTAGACGGTTATAATGCACAACGCGCAGTGTTGTTCCTCCTGCATTATAACGTCTAACGCGGCTCCTCGTTGTTTAATCCGCTTATACCAGGGTCCCACAAACGTAACATTTATAATAAATGTGTTTTTCATTGACTAAACTCACTAAATCTGCCAGACTACGGGACTATTTTGTGTGGGTTATTAGCCGGTCACTGAAGGCTGGTCTCAGAGCGAGTCATTCTCCGCAGCTATTACGAGGATCTCAGTCAGGCTCAACGACACAACATCAGCACAGAATCACAACACAACAGGACTAACCCGGAAACACTTTTCCCTGGAAGGAAACACCGATATGCGGCACTCGTGGGCAGGAGTTATTTACCTTTTACAAGGTTTAACCTGAAGCTAAAGCTAGCTAGCTCAACCAGCTCAACTGTTTATGGAAACAGCTGCGGTGGAGTCGCTCACACCTGGGCCCCCCCAACTCAAACTTTTATGTTTGACTTTACTAATCCAGACAAATATGCTTCAATGCAGGATCATTTTATGTACGTCTGAAAATGATGAATAGCCTTAACCGTTTCCAATAGAAATGTAAAGCTCATATGTTATTAACAGTAGCTAACCTAGCTGCTCACTCTCCTCTACAAACATTTAGCAAACATAAAATCCATCTCATACGTTCCTGTCAGTCACTAATTACGCCTTTATCTGACTCAGCTGTGTCATGCGTTGCTATGGCAACACCACAGCGGAGTGACATCCCAGTGATTTAACTACCGGACTACGTGTGCGGTTATACCAAAATAATGCACCAGCCAATCAGAATCCAGTATTCACCCAGACCATGGTATAAGAAAAAAAAACACCTAACCCCAAAAAAATTGCTACAAAAGGTTTTCCAAATGTAGTATCAGGTGAGCTTATTAACATACTAAAAGTCGACCAAAATCTGACCACTGGAAAGGTCTACTTTTCAAGATGGCGTCCAAGAGGGTGGCGAGATCCTCCTTTATTATTCATCCTAGACAAGTCATTCTGGTTCTAACCCCATGTTTTGGGCGTCTGGGAATCCAATGGGCTTGTTCACATTGTAGTCACATGATCACATAATTGTATAATAGAAATCATGGACAAACACTCTATATATTAACATTAGCGAGTTTGTCACGGCAACGGCACACATTTTCAACACAACCTGACGTCGCTTCCCAGAGGCTTAGCTGGGCCTGGACGGGCTCGTTTTAAAGCCCCGCCCCTCTTCTTCCCAACGCAATAAAAGGCAAGTCTCTGCGACATTTACTTACGGAGATATTCACTAAAGTCTGCGAGGCGAGCGACAGCGACCACCCTGACATGGTTTTAGCCTCTCTGTTAGCTTAGCATTTTATCAATTAGCATTTGCCGTGACAAACTCGCTCATGTTAATATATAGAGTGTTTGTCCACGATTTCTATTATACAATTATGTGATCATGTGACTACAATTTGAACAAGCCCATTGGATTCCCAGACACCCAAAACATGGGGTTAGAACCAGAATGACTTGTCTAGGATGAATAATAAAGGAGGATCTCGCCACCCTCTTGGACGCCATCTTGAAAATGAGACCTTTCCAGTGGTCAGATTTTGGTAGACTTTTAGTATGTTAATAAGCTCACCTGATACTACAGAAAACCATTGAAAAACCTTTTGTAGCAATGTTTTTTTGGGGTCAAACCATATTTTCAGCCGGCTATGACTGTCAACGGAGGTCTGGACTTCCCTTCTTCTCTTTCTCTGAAGTCATCAGCTGGTTATACTTCTCTGTAACTGGAACGATGGCAATAATCACCTTATCTTTGAGACAACTTCTAGAGACAACTTCTATCTCCAAAGAGCCGGGTCAAAACAGTCCAAACTATGGCTCGGGGCCATTTTCATTGGAACCCTGGCTTCCTGACTTCTTGTACTTTATTTTAGTCTTATTATCCAGCTCTTCACAACGTAAGTAGAAGCTCCGTTGATTTGAATGGGATTTCCCAACGTTCTACCGGTCATTATTTTCTGATAAAGGACCTCTGAGAAAAATAATGAGTTGGTGCTTTCATATCACTCCGCGCGTACGTAGCAGCGACACTTTCTGTCCCGTCACTGAGAGAGAAGTCTGGGAATCGCTCGTGAAGTTAACGTGAGTCTGACTTTCAACTTACCCTGAGATTGACCACCATTCCTCCAATTGCACCTTCAGCTAAGCAGCTAGGCTAGCTGCTAGCCTTGCTGCTTCTAGCCTAGCAAAACGTTGCCGCGCAACGCAAAAAACTTTTGTCGCGTAAGTCATTAAATAAACCTTTCGACCTTCATAAAAGTGTACGAAGTTTATGTTGTGTGTGTTCAGTTGGCAAATTTTCATTTTTTCATTTATTTATTCATTTGAGCAGAAAAAAGTAAGCCAACATTTACAGAAAGAAAAAATACAAAACAAGACTTTGTGCTCAAAAGGAGTAGGAAGACGTTCAAAGAACTAGTAAACCTGCCCCTTATCTCTCATTCAAGTCATCATCACATTAATTTTCCGCCAGACTCATGCAAGAAACCGATGCATGAGTCTGAGCTTACATATTGATATAAATCGTTTATGATCGCACAAAATGTCAAAGAATTTCATCATTTACAGTTACCAAAAAATATAAATAAAGGATTTATCATTTACAGTCGTAAATAAATAAATACACCATATGGTACATAAGAGTTATACTAAGGCACATCTCTCTTTCGTTCTGATCACACCAAAATATATATAATATCGCTCAGCCCTGTTATACCAACTATACCCAATGTACAAGCTCCGTATAACCATGTAGAAACAGAAACTATCTGTCCATAGTCATTCACTTAAGACTGACAGGGAAAGGGAAAGAAAAAAGACATGTAAACATCCTTGAAGTTTACATACATATATGTGATCTATGAACATATTGGAAACATGTGTTTTGTCCTTTGTCATGTAGACTTGAACTAACAAGCTGACCTCACTTTCACACAAAATGATTTCCAAACGCACAAAAACGTACTGTAGTCGATGCAAAATAATGCTTTAGGGTCTTAACTTTCTTTATATTTTCATATTCATATCCAGGCAAATACACACAAAAACGCAAGTGTCTGCCTGTCTAAGAATGTAATAGTTATTATGATACTTCGCTAGCATACTTTTGGCCGTATAATAAGCGGATAATGTAAAGAACGCTGGTCATTATCGGGAAAATAAGCACCGACAGGGCATTGTTACACTTAGCACTATATGAATAGCAGTAATAATCATAGGGATGTCATGATCGTTGTTTTTTTTGTTGTTGTTTTTTTTTCCTTCAGAAGCTCGTTATTGGCTTCACAGAATATGTTTGTCTTAAAGGAATAGGCCACCGTTTTTACATACTGAGATATGTTCTTACCTCACTTTAGTCGTGTTAATATATCCCCGTCTGGTCTTTGTCCGTGCGCTCACACATACGCAGCCTCTCCCACATGTCACATAGCTCCAAAAAAGCTCACGATAGAAGCTACCAAGCTCTTCCACGTGTTCCCTATTTAAATAAAGTTACGTGAAGTGTTTTCATGCGAAGTATATTTACCCAGAAATGTAACATGTGGATTTTATAAGCAAATAAAAAGGGGGACTATATTGTGAGGCGTAATGATACGAGGAGCAAAACGTCCGCGCAGTAACTCCTAAAGGTTATTGACGGAAGTGAGCGGGGGAAGTCTTTAGACGGGGATATATTAACTCAGCTAAAGTGAGGTAAGAACATATTTTAGTATGTAAAAACGGTGGCCTATTCCTTTAAGATTAATTGTCGTAAATGGTAGGGCTGTGCAATTAATCGAAATTCGATTACGATTTCGATTACAAAAGTAAACGATTACAAAATTAGCATAATCGCAAAAAATCGATTATTTTTTCTTTCAATTTTTTTTTTCAAATTTTTAATTTTTGTCACTTTTTTGCTGGATTTTTGTCTTTTTTTTGCTGGATTTTTGTCATTTTTTTGCTGGATTTTTGTAATTTTTTTCTGGATTTTTTTTTCATTTTTCTGCTGGATTTTTGTCTTTTTTATGGATTTTTGTAATTTTTTTGATGGATTTTTGTCACTTTTTTGCTGGATTTTTGTCACTTTTTTGCTGGATTTTTGTCACTTTTTTGCTGGATTTTTGTCACTTTTTTGCTGGATTTTTGTCACTTTTTTGATGGATTTTTGTCTTTTTTTGATGGATTTTTGTCTTTTTTTTATGGATTTTTGTCACTTTTTTGATGGATTTTTGTCACTTTTTTGATGGATTTTTGTCTTTTTTTTATGGATTTTTGTCACTTTTTTGCTGGATTTTTTTTAAAGGCAACACATAATCGTTTGAATAATTGTGATTTCAATTATGACAAACATAATCGTGATTATTATTTTTTCAATAATCGAGCAGCCCTAGTAAATGGTCAATAATGGACATGAACGGAGGTGAGTGATAATGGTGGTCTATGATCGACCACTCCCACAGGTCACACAGGCCCCGGTATCCTTACACTGTAACACCATGTGGATGCCTGAGTCTCACCAGACGAGGACAGCGGCCCCCAGAGCCCCCACAGACAGGTCCACCAGTCCATCTGCGTTTACGTCCAGGACGCCGTGAAGACTCTGCCCAAAGTACTGCAGCCCAGAGCCGAACCCCGAGGCCGAGATCCTCTGAAGAGACAGAACACGGCTTTCACTCCGCTTTCAGATGAACGTGCTGCTGTATGTTCGGGTCTGCACCTGCTTGAACGGCCTCTGGATGGTCCTGTCCTGTCCGTGAAACACATACACCGCCCCCTGGTGGTCGTCCTCCAGCGGCGCGCCCACCGCCAGCTCCTTGAACCCGTCCCCGTTCATGTCGGGCAGATCGGCCAGGGCTGAGCCGAACCGGGAGTTGTGGGAGAGGCCGGAGGGCTCCAGCTCCCCCTGCTGGACGAATGACAGCTGCACACACGACATCAGAACAGATCCATAGGTCTCAGAATAAATCATTAGTTTAACCCCCTTAACTCCCACCTGAACCGAGTACGTTTTCTCCAGTTTGGCTTTTCCCCAATCCACAAGCTTCTGGAAAAAAGGTGTGAAAATAGCGACAAAACTGAGACGAAAACAATGATGGAAATGTGACAAAAAAGTGAGAAAACATTGATGAAAAAGTGACGAAAAATGGATGAAAAAGTGGCAAAAATGTCACAAAAATGTCACAAGAAATTGACTAAAAATGGACTAAAAAATTACAAAAAAAAAAAAAAAAAAAAAAAGAAATGACAAAAATGTGAGAGAAATGTGAGAAAATTTTTCCAAAAAAAAGACAAAAATGTGATTAAAATTTACAAAAAAATTACAAAAAATTGACAAAAAAAATAAAAAAAATGAAAAAAATGTGAGAAAAAAATGACAAAAAATTGCTAAAAAATGGACGAAAAAATTACAAAAATGTGACAAAAAATGGACAAAAAAAATGATAAAAATGTGACAAAAATGCGAGAAAAACTTTCCAAAAAAAACAACAAAATATGACAAATATGTGAGAAAATATGACCAAAAAATGACAAAAATATGACAAAAAATTGCTAAAAAAAAAAAAAGACAATAAATGACAAAAATGTCACAAGAAATTACAAAAAATGATTTTTTTTTTTACAAAAATGTGAGAAAAAATGACAAAAAAATGACAAAAAAGTTACAAAAATGAGTTGACAAAAAAATGATGGAAAAAATCTGATGACGTGAGGAAAAAGATCCTCTCGGTTCAGGCGGGAGTTAAGGGGTTAAAGCTACCACTGGATTTGAATAATCTTCCTGGCTGTAGTTCTTACCTTGTCGGTGACCGAGTAGAGATAGACCGTCCCCTGTTCCCAGCCCTGGGAGTAGAACATGGGCGCAGACACCAGCAGCACGTCTGTCTGACCATCACCGTCTATGTCCACGGACAACAGGACGCCGCCAAAGTACGAGCCGATCTGAGACACAAACCTTTATTTATTCCTTTGTGAACATTGTTTTCTGTGAGAGTAAATAAAACGCTGACAGAAAAGACAAAGGGACAGAGGGATATTGTTCATCCAATTACACAATGGAGATCATTTACTTCACTCAAACTTGGCTGGAAATACTGTTTAAAGTGGTGCTAGCCCACAGCTAGCTTTGCCCGTTAGCCTGTTAGCTTCTTCTTCATGATTCTATTAGTGTGTATTGGGGCCTCTGACCCGTAGGCAGGAAAGTTGCAATTGTGATTTTCTGGCCAGAGACGCCAGGGCAGTGTTAATTTCGTCGACTAAAATATTTAGTCCTAATTTTAGTCAAAGTGATATTTTTGTGACTAAATTTGGACTAAAACTAAATTAAAAGTTTCTCATGAGACTAAAACTATGGCTAAAATGTCCAGATATTTGAGTCGACTAAAATCAGACTAAATAAAAATGAAAAGGAGAGACTAAAATCATCCAAACTTGTATTGAGCGTCTGAAAGAGCCTCAGATCATGTAAATTCTCTGTTAAAGGATCAGCTCTGAGCTTTGTTCATGTGGAGCAGCTCCATGAAGCAGAGGAACAACATTAAACATGATTAGAATCAATATTAGCAATGCAAAGTCCACTAAATTAGTGTTAATTTTAGTCGACTAAAACTAAACTAAAATTAACGTCTTACCGCCCGCCTAAACCAAATGCATTCTGTCCTCTTTGGCCATTATATAGGCCTGTGTAGCACCTCATTTGAAAGCTAAGACCCACAAAACTGATCTTTTTCCTCGCGTTGTTGCTGTGTTGTGTCACCTTTTGTATGTTTTATTTTCACATTTTTGTTGAGTTTTTGTCGCATTTTTGTAGAATTTTTCTAATTTTTTGGTTGAATTTTTGTTGAATTTTTGTTGAATTTTTGTTGAATTTTTGTTGAATTTTTGTCACATTTTTGTTGAATTTTTGTCACATTTTTGTCACATTTTTGTCACATTTTTGTCACATTTTTGTCACATTTTTGTAGAATTTTTGTCACATTTTTGTCACATTTTTGTTGAATTTTTGTCACATTTTTGTAGATTTTTTGTTGAATTTTTGTCACATTTTTGTCACATTTTTGTCACATTTTTGTTGAATTTTTGTCACATTTTTGTCACATTTTTGTCACATTTACATCCTTGTTTTCTTCTAATTTTTTGTGGCTATTTTGCTGCTTTTTTCCCCAAGAATCTTTTTAATTAGGGTAAAGCCAAACTGGAGAAAATGGGATCCGTTCAGGTGGAAGTTAAGAGGTTAAATTACACTTTAGTCAAAAGACTAAAACTAAATTAAAATATGTTGGGGGGAGATGAAAGACCCTCAATCATCCCACTTCTATCACGCCCAGAGGGACTACGGGAAGATTTATTTAAGTAAACAAGTTACTTAGCGCTGATTTAGCTTGAGCTAGTTTTCACAATATAAACAGTATTTAACCACTCACCCATTACAGCCAGCAGTCCACATATAATCACACTAAAGTATCACTAAAGGTCATATTTATATTCACAGTTATCTGGTTTTCCAATAGTACTTTTCTGGTATTGCGAGCGAAGACCTTCAGGTTCTGTACATTGATGCTCAAACTAAACGGAGTGGGAAGAAGTAGGACTCCCTGAACTCCACGACCGAGAGTCAGTAACTTTCTAAATACCTCTGAGTATAAATGACAGACTGATGGCAGTACTTCATCCTGATTTACTTCACGATATTCCTAATCATTTGTGCTCATCGCCGCAGCTGAAGACGAGCCCTGAGCAGATAAATAGATCCAGCCTGTGTTTCCCATCTGTTTTTAATGAGTCTGATGCTCGAGGCGAGAATCTGGATCGTCCCGGCTCCATGTGCCTCCCACGTGTGACGGGACAGAGCATAGTTTCCACCTCAGCAATGTACAGAAGCAAACGGGGTCAGAAACCGGGATTAAACAAGGACTGGACCCGGACTAAACCAGGTAAACCAATGTACATAAGCAAACGGGGCCAAAAACCGGGATTAAACCAGGACTGACCCGGACTAAACCAGGAACAAGGCAAAGCACAAGGGATAAAGTGACTGGAACTGAGGATGGTTATAGGTTCTGACTTACCGAGGAAATAAACTGCCCCAGTTTTAAAAAAGCACCAAAACAGCCACAAAAAAATTAGAAGAAAACAAGGATGTAAACGCAACAAAGATGTGACAAAAATGTGACAAAAATGTGACAAAAATGTGACAAAAATTCAAAAAAAATTAAACAAAAACTCAATAAAAATGTGACAAAAATTCAACAAAAAAGTGACAAAAATTTAACAAAAATGTGACAAAAATTAAACAAAAATTCTACAAAAATTCAACAAAAATGTGACAAAAATTCAACAAAAATTCAACAAAAATTCAACAAAAATGTGACAAAAATTCAACAAAAATGTGACAAAAATAATAAAAAAAATCAACAAAAATGTGACAAAAATGTGACAAAAATGTGACAAAAATGTGACAAAAAAAAAAAAATCAACAAAAATGTGACAAAAATGTGACAAAAATTTAACAAAAATGTGACAAAAATTCAACAAAAATGTGACAAAAATGTGACAAAAACTCAACAAAAATGTGACAAAAGTTCAACTAAAATGTGACAAAAATTCAACAAAAATGTGACAAAAATTCAACACAAATGTGACAAAAATTCAACAAAAAACGACAAAAATTCAACAAAAATGTGACAAAAATTCAGCAAAAATTCAACAAAAATGTGACAAAAATTCAGCAAAAATTCAACAAAAATGTGACAAAAATTCAACACAAATTCAACAAAAATTTAACAAAATGTGACAAAAATTCAAAAAAAATGAGAAAAATTCAACAAAAATGTGACAAAAACTCAACAAAAAGTGACAAAAATGTGACAAAAATGTGACAAAAATTCAACAAAAATGTGACAAAAATTCAACAAAAAACGACAAAAATGTGATAAAAATGTGATAAAAATGTGACAAAAATGCGACAAAAATTCAACAAAATGTGACAAAAATTCAACAAAAATGTGACAAAAATTCAACAAAAATGTGACAAAAATTCAAAAAAAATTCAACAAAATGTGACAAAAATTCAACAAAAATGTGACAAAAATTCAACAAAAATGTGACAAAAATTCAACAAAAATGTGACAAAAATGACAACAACAAAAAAACATACGAAAGGTACTGTTGTACCTGATGCCCCGCCAGCGAGTGCAGGATGGTGAGGTTTCCCGTGTTTTTCAGGGTGAAGACGATGACTTTGCCCGTGTGGTTGAACCGAGGAGCTCCGGCCACGTAGATCTGAGAGCCGTGAGCGGACGTGAGGGAGCCCAAGGAGTAACCTGCGAAAAGGAACATGGAGGACGTGGAAGGAGGAAGTGATGGCAGACGAGAGATTAGTTCATACCCAGATACGCTCCGTGGTTCTTCAGCTCCTCCGGGAACTCGTCCCGATACGAGGACTTAGGAGGGACCACTTTGTCCTGTTTGGTCTCCTTCAGGACGGCCCCGGTCCAGTCATACGCCCCCACGGCCCCGAGGAGAACCCCGTCCTGAGGAGAGGACAGCAGGAATATCACACTGGTGTTTTGGGAGGCCATTTTGAGGTGCTGAATCAAAAAATCACGTTGACGAAGTGTATTGTCTTTGGGTGCCTCTCTGTCCACAATTAGGGGGAGACTGGGGCTGGTTGTCACTTAATTTGCATTTCTGCAGATATTTTGGTGCAGCAGCAGCAGCGCCTACAGTTGATGAAAGCTACATACTGGCCCGATTATTGTTTTTTACGTAAGTTCACTTCTTAGAAATGCCAAACGAAGCCCCAGGGCGAGTCGTAACATCCCTTAGAGTTTTAACAGAATTAAAGAAAGCAAAAGCATGTGCTTCATTGAACACAGATTGGAAAATCTAACCTGATACAGAAAAGTGAATTCCTTTTTTAGATTCTGCGTTGCAACAATGGTCTAAATAAAAGCACAGACTCCTGTTCTGGCCTCCTTGGACTGGCTCCCCCTTCATCCAACAGGATCCACTTTAAGGTCCTATTCATGGTTTTTAAATGTTTGAACGGGTTCACTGCAAAAAGTAATTAACTAGACTAGATGTTGTTTGGCATTTGTCCTCGATTATTAGGCCCGAGCGGCCTGCCGTCGCAAGGGCCTATTGTAATCGCAATCACAGCGCACTGAACCTAACTGCGCATAAACTCACCGTGTAAAACAGCGGAGGTGTGGGCCCTTTATACTTATTATTGCATTCAAATGAAATGAAATGAAATATAGTGTGAATGGGGGTATAGTGGATGACGAGCGCAAGCTCAAAATCACCCCAGCTCATCTCGAGATGTGGGGCATCAAAAGTTATCCAAATTTTTCGTCTATGTTTCACGGTTTGTTTGCGGCGAAGCCGCAATCTTTCCGAAGAAATTTGCGATTCATCGTAAACTAAAAAACGCTCCCATTCGCACAAACAAACTCCGATTAAAAATCGGAAATATACATTTTATTGACCTTCAACCCCTGGACACAACAAATGTGAAAAAGTGCCATTGGGCGCGATAGCGTCCCCTCCAGGTGCAGAAGAAAAAATGCATTATGGGAAAAACAATTAGTTTCTTGGAAATGGATGAAATTCGGTACAAAAATAGTTGATGGCGTCCCGATCAAAAAAGCCAATGAGACCCATATCGTATTTTGTACGGTGTTGCCATGGTGACGCCCGGGCCCCCCCATGTAATTCTAACGGGGCTGACACATAAATCTCACATTATACAACATTACAGCGCGTTAGCGCCCCCTGTCAGGAGCTTGTGGACAGAGGTCATGGAAATACGGCCCGTTAGGGCCGTCTGATGCTAATTGTGAAATTTAAAAGATTACGGGCGCGCTAGCGCCCTCTGCAGGCTGGAGCCATTATTCACATGGAGAGGCTAAAAATGTAGTTTTGATGTTTACTGACAAAGATTATTGGCACATCGGGACAATAAAATGCAGTCTGGCGCCCTCAGTACGGTTATGGCGCGGCAATAGAAGCGCTAAAGGAGGCACGGCCCGCGAGGGCCGTTCGATGCCGCTTGCGGCTTTAATTTCACTTGTTCTGAGATGTTTCTGACTCGTTTCGATACATTTCGTTCTTATTTCAGGTCATTTTCTTTGCCAATGGAGAAAAGAAAATTGGTCTTATCTCATTGGTGATTTTACTTTCTTATTTCAAGCGAGATTTACCCTAGAACTGGTCTGAAATGTCCTCAAACAAGCAAAGTAAACTTGGTCCAATCAGGAAAAGTGTCTAAATGAGTGAAAACCGCTCAAAACAAGATACATTTCCTCAATTCAACTTATTTAAGCCAATGCTTGATATTCACTTTTTGCAGTGATATTGGCCCCGTCTTACCAGTCGGAGCTTCTGTCTGTTCTTGTCCCAAAGAGGACAACGAGGTCGGACATCGAATAATGTTCGATGTCCCAAGATCATGGATGAAAACGTCCACACTTTGGATCAGTCTTACCTTAAAACTGCTCAGTCTTTGAATACTTTAAATCTCTTTATTTAAGTAAAATAGACTTTCCCCCATCACACTTGTCCCTCCTAAAGCCTACAGGCCCAAATAATCACAGAAATATCCGCAAAGTCACAAAGGATTTCAAACTCTTTCAGTGGATCTTTCTCTCCCACAGTTTCTGCTGTTCTACATCTGAAACACATACATGTCAAAATGTTGCTTATCACTGCTGTTCAAACACATGCCTAGAACACCATCTACATTAAACGCCTCGAATCCCTCTGAGGCTCTAAACGCCCCACTTTCTCTCCACGGATCAGAACTATGGTGGTAAAGTGAGATCAGAGCGATGCAGTTTGATCCTATAGATCCCAGTCCAAAAGCTGCAGGAAAAAAGCTGAGACGAAAACAATGATGGAAATGGGACAAAAAAAAGTGAGAAAACATTGACAAAAAAGTGACGAGAAATTGATGAAAAAGTGGCAAAAATGTGACAAAAATGTGACAAAAAAATGACAAAAAAATGACAAAAAATGTGACAAAAATGTGACAAAAATGTGACAAAAATGTGACAAAAATGTGACAAAAATGTGACAAAAAAATGACAAAAATGTGACAAAAAATGTGACAAAAATGTGACAAAAAAATGACAAAAATGTGACAAAAATGTGACAAAAAATGTGACCAAAAAATGTGACAAAAAAATGACCAAAAAATGACCAAAAAATGACCAAAAAAGTGACAAAAATGTGACAAAAATGTGACAAAAATGTGACAAAAATGTGACAAAAAATTACAAAAAATGTGAAAAAAATGTGAAAAAAATGTGACAAAAAATTTCAAAAAAGTGACAAAAATGTGACCAAAAAATGTGACAAAAAATGACCAAAAATGTGACAAAAATGTGACAAAAAAATGACCAAAACATTACAAAAATGTGCTAAAAATTTCACAAAAAAATTACCAAAATTTCACAAAAAATGACAAAAAGTTACAAAAATGAGTGGAATACCCAACATAAAAATGATGCAAAAAAACGTGATGTCATGAGGAAAAAGATCCTCTCGGCTCAGGCGGGACTTAAGAGGTTAAGAATTACGTCGGCTACTCTTTCTATTTCTCACGGTGTGACCCGAGCGGGGTCGGGTCACGAATCCCTTTCACTGTTAAAATGTTGGTTGCGGCGCCAAAAGGTTGAGAACCACTGCATTAGATGATGTAGATGAAGAGGGAGGAGTCTGAGCACAATGTGTGGTTACAGTTTGAGATCAGAATTAATGTCTGTAAGATTTGAAAGCGCTCCCCACCACAGCGTCAGAGTCATATATCTGAGGAGCATTTGTACAACACATGTGGAGACGATGCAGCCTGAATGACATCGTCACAGAGGGGGAAGAAGAAGAAGAATCGTGGAGATATACGGCACTTTTCCTGGTATTCAAACAAAGTCATTCCATTATTCATTCACTCAACATTTTCCAACCAATATGACACACGGTCAACATCTCTGTAAATCTAAGAAATTCAAGGCGAGACATGGCAGGTGAAAAGACAGCGGCCAATGTGAGTATACGGGTTAAAAATGTTAAAATTAAGCATTTTCCTGTTCCAGACATGGCCTAATGTGTAGAATGAGCTCAGACCTGTTCACCACGACTGCCTCTAAAATCCTGCACTGTCACTCAGAAAGGTTTAATTGAACTCCCACCTGAACCGAGCACTTTTTCTCCAGCTTTACCCCAATCCAAAAGCTTCTGGAAAAAAGGTGTGAAAATGGCGACAAAACTGAGATGAAAACAAGGATGAAAATGTGAAAAAAGTGAGAAAAAATGTACAAAAAATGTTCAAAAAAATGACAAAAATTGACAAAAATTTGACAAAAAAGTGAGAAAAATTTGACGAAAAAGTGACCAATTTTTTTTTTTTAATGATGAAAAAAGTGACAAAAAATGTACAAAAAAATGACAGAAATGAATAAAAAATTGACGAAAAAGTGAGAAAAAATTGACGAAAAATTGAGAAAAAATTGACGAAAAAGTGATAAAAAAATTGACAAAAAATGCAAATAATTTTTTAAAAAAGTGACCCAAAAAAATATTCAAAAAATTGACAAAAAAGTGAGGAAAAAAGTCACAAAAATTTGACAAAAATGAGATAACTGACCAACAAAAAAAGTGATGAAAAAAAAAATCTGATGATGTGAGGAAAAAGATCAATTCAGTTTTGTAGGTCTTAGCTTTCAAATGAGGTGTTACACTGGGTAAAGCTGAACTGGAGAAAATGCTCTCGGTTCAGGCATCACTTAAACGGGGGGTATTATGGAAAATGTACTTTTTCCAGCTTTCCATCATGTTATTCTGTCACTCCCTCATTAAAAACACGCCTGAAGTGTTGCCTTGGCACATTCACGTATTTCTGAGTAATCGGTAAAAACTCTGATGGCGGCCATTTTAGGGATAGGTTTGCCTGAGTCCTCCTAGGAACGCCCCCACCTCCTGGAGACGCCTCCGAGCTTTCGTCACCAGCCGAGTAACCAACCACTGCTCCTCAGCAGAACCCCCTCCCCACTGATGCCACAGACAGCGTGTGGAGGGGGCGTGTCTAAAGGCTCAGAGGTTCTTAAAGAGACAGAGGCCTATTTCAAGACATTCACTACAGCCATTTTGAGAGAGACATTTTATACAAGGCAGTTATTCTAATTTACTGCATTTACAGACCAGCAGAAGGTTTGTCATCATTGTAGTGTGATATAGACTGAAAAAAGCAGAATACCCCCTCTTTAACCGCTTAACTCCCGCCTGAACCGAGAGGATCTTTTTCCTCACGTCATCAAATATTTTTTTTCCATCATTTTTTTTGTTGGGTATTCAACTCATTATTGTAACTTTTTTGACATTTTTTTGTCATTTTTTTAATCAATTTTTCATCAAATTTTTGTCTTTTTTGTGCCATTTTTTGTCACATTTCTGTTATTTTTTCGTCATTTTTTAATCAAATTTTTATCACATTTTAGTCCATTTTTTTTCAAATTTTTGTCAAATTTTTGTCATTTTTTATCAAATTTTTATCAAATTTTTGTCATTTTTTTATCAGTTTTTTTTTTAATTTTTTGTCACATTTCCGTCATTTTTTTGTCATTTTTTAATCAAATTTTTATCAAATTTTTGTCATTTTTTGTCATTTTTTTATCACATTTTTTTTCATTTTTTGTCACATTTTTGTCATTTTTTGTGCCATTTTTTGTCAATTTTTTGTCATTTTTTATCAAATTTTTATCAAATTTTTGTCATTTTTTATCACATTTTTTTTAATTTTTTGTCACATTTTTGTCACATTTTTGTCATTTTTTTGTCATTTTTTAATCAAATTTTTATCAAATTTTTGTCATTTTTTTGTCACATTTTTGTCATTTTTTTGTCACTTTTTTTTCCATCATTGTTTTCGACTCAGTTCTGTCTCTATTTTCACACCTTTTTTCCAGAAGCTTTTGGATTGGGGTAAAGCCAAACTGGAGAAAACGTGCTCGGTTCAGGTGGGAGTTAAGGGGTTAAAGAGACAGAGGCCTATTTCAACACATTCACTACAGCCATTTTGAGAGAGACATTTTATACAAGGCAGTTATTCTAATTTACTGCATTTACAACAGAAGGTTTGTCATCATTGTAGTGTGATATAGACTGGTGCTATGGGACTGAAAAAAGCAGATTACCCCCTCTTTAATAATAAAGTGGCATTTCGGTGATGCTCCGGCTCCTTTGACCATTACCTCATCCCTCCCCATCACCGTTCATCATCCCCTGATCCCGGTGTGATCCACCTGATCCACCTGACTCCTCTTTTCCACATTACCCTGACAGATCCCGCACTTTCGCTCCCCGAATCCAGGAAACCTCCCGGCGCTTTCGGTGACGATATCCGCGCCTCGGCCTGGTCCCCATGTGATATTTCATAAAGTATGTGCGGGAGAGAAGCTGCTTTTTTACGCTGACGGCAAAACCATCTGCTGCGAGTTACAAACTTTCCACGACACACTTTCTTTTCTTTTCTTTTCTGATGCCACAGACAGCGTGTGGAGGGGGCGTGTCTAAAGGCTCAGAGGTTCTTAAAGAGACAGAGGCCTATTTCAAGACATTCACTACAGCCATTTTGAGAGAGACATTTTATACAAGGCAGTTATTCTAATTTACTGCATTTACAGACCAGCAGAAGGTTTGTCATCATTGTGGTGTGATATAGACTGGTGCTATGGGACTGAAAAAAGCAGAACACCCCCTCTTTAACCGCTTAACTCCCGCCTGAACCGAGAGGATCTTTTTCCTCACGTCATCAGATATTTTTTTTCCATCATTTTTTTTGTTGGGTATTCAACTCATTTTTGTAACTTTTTTGACATTTTTTTGTCATTTTTTTAATCAATTTTTCATCAAATTTTTGTCTTTTTTTTGTGACATTTTTTGTCACATTTCTGTCATTTTTTCGTCATTTTTTAATCAAATTTGTATCACATTTTAGTCCATTTTTTGTCAAATTTTTGTCATTTTTTTTGTCACATTTTTGTCATTTTTTGGTCCATTTTTTGTCATTTTTTTGTCTTTTTGTCAAATTTTTGTCATTTTTTGTCATTTTTTTGTCATTTTTTTGTCTTTTTTTTTTGTCACATTTCTGTCATTTTTTTTGTCATTTTTTAATCAAATTTTTATCAAATTTTAGTCATTTTTTTTCATTTTTTTTTCATTTTTTTGTCACATTTTTTTTCATTTTTTGTCACATTTTTGTCATTTTTTAGTCATTTTTTAATCAAATTTTTATCAAATTTTTGTCAATTTTTTGTCATTTTTTGTCACATTTTTTTTTTCTTTTTTTTTTTTTTCATTTTTGTCATTTTTTGTCATTTTTTAATCAAATTTTTATCACATTTTTGTCACATTTTTGTCATTTTTTGTCACATTTTTGTCATATTTTTGTCATTTTTTAATCAATTTTTTGTCATTTTTTTGTCACATTTTTTTTCATTTTTTGTCACATTTTTGTCACATTTTTGTCATTTTTTCGTCAATTTTTTGTCACATTTCCATCATTGTTTTCATCTCAATTCTGTCTCTATTTTCTCACCTTTTTTCCAGAAGCTTTTGGATTGGGGTAAAGCCAAACTGGAGAAAACGTGCTCGGTTCAGGCGGGAGTTAAGAGGTTCTTAAAGAGACAGAGGCCTATTTCAAGACATTCACTACAGCCATTTTGAGAGAGACATTTTATACAAGGCAGTTATTCTAATTTACTGCATTTACAGACCAACAGAAGGTTTGTCATCATTGCAGTGAGATATAGACTGGTGCTGTGGGACTGAAAAAAGAATAATAAAGTGGCATTTCGGTGATGCTCCTGCTCCTTTGACCATTACCTCATCCCTCCCCATCATCGTTCATCATCCCCTGATCCCAGTGTGATCCACCTGATCCACCTGACTCCTCTTTTCCACATTACTCTGACAGATCCCGCACTTTCACTCCCCGAATCCAGGAAACCTCCCGGCGCTTTCGGTGACGATATCCGCGCCTCGGCCTGGTCCCCATGTGATATTTCATAAAGTATGTGCGGGAGAGAAGCTGCTTTTTTACGCTGACGGCAAAACCATCTGCTGCGAGTTACAAACTTTCCACGACACACTGTCTTTTCTTTTCTTTTCTTCCCCCCCCTCCTGGTATTTGATGGAGTACAGTTTGCCCTGGACCAAAAGGGACATATTTCTGGGCTTTGGTAAGAGGTGCAAAACGTTCTGTTACGAATACTTAATACAAATACTGCTTTTCAAGATGCTCAAAGAAGAAGGTGAAATACAGATGTAAGGCAGACGAGGGGAGTGTGGCCCGTGTCCAGTGGCCGCTGGGTAATCTGGGAATGGACTCTCACAGCTGTGCTATTGGGAGGGAGGGAGGGAGGGAGGGAGGGAGGGAGGGAGGAAGAAACACAGAGAGAAAGAAGGGAGGAGGAAGGAAAGGGGAAGGAAGGAAGGAAAGAAAGAAAGAAAAAAAGGACGGGAGGAAGGAACAAATACTGAATGAATCAAAAACGAAGAAAGGGAGGAAGAAAGAAAGAAAGAAAGAAATTAGCAACAAAACTGAGACGAAAACAAGGATGAAAATGTGAAAAAAGTGAGAAAAAATGTACAAAAAAAAAAGAATCGATAAAAATTTGACCAAAAAGTGAGAAAAAATGGATGAAAAAGTGACAAAAAATTGACCAAAAAAATCGGAAAATGTGACGAAAAAGTCACGAAAATTTGAAAGAAAGAAAGGACAGAAGGAAGGAAGGAAGGAAGGAAGGAAGGAAGGAAGGAAGGAAAGGGGAAGGAAGGAAAGAAAGAAAAAAAAGGACGGAAGGACAGGAGGAAGGAACAAATACTGAATGAATCAAAAACGAAGAAAGGGAGGAAGCAAGAAAGAAAGAAGAAAAAAGGTGTGAAAATAACAACAAGACTGAGACGAAAACAAGGATGAAAATGTGAAAAAAGTGAGAAAAAATTTACAAAAAAATGACAAAAAAAATGACAGAAATCGATAAAAATTTGACCAAAAAGTGAGAAAAAATTGATGAAAGAGTGACAAAAATTTGAAAGAAAGAAAGAAAGAAAGGACAGAAGGAAGGAAGGGAGGAACAAATACCGAATGAATCAAAAAAGAAGGGAGGGAGGGAGAAAAGAAGAAAGAAAGAAAGAAAGAAAGAAAGAAAGAAAGAAAGAAAGAAAGAAAGAAGAAAAAAGGTGTGAAAATAGCAACAAAACTGAGACGAAAACAAGGATGAAAATGTGAAAAAAGTGAGAAAAAATTTACCAAAAATTTACAAAAAAATGACAGAAATCGATAAAAATTTGACCAAAAAGTGAGAAAAAATTGATGAAAAAGTGACAAAAAATGGACCCCAAAAAAATCGGAAAATTTGACGAAAAAGTCACGAAAATTTGAAAGAAAGAAAGAAAGAAAGAAAGAAAGAAAGAAAGGACCGAAGGAAGGAAGGAAAAAGAAAGGAACACAGAGAGAAAGAAGGGAGGAGAAAGGAAAAGGGAAGGAAGGAAAGAAAGAAAGAAAAAAAAGGACGGAAGGACAGAAGGAAGGAACAAATACTGAATGAATCAAAAAAGAAGAAAGGGAGGAAGAAAGAAAGAAGAAAAATGTGTGAAAATAGCAACAAAACTGAGACGAAAACAAGGATGAAAATGTGAAAAAAGTGAGAAAAAATGTACAAAAAAATGACAGAAATCGATACAAATTTGACCAAAAAGTGAGAAAGAAAGGACAGAAGGAAGGAAGGAAAAAGACAGGAACACAGAGAGAAAGAAGGGAGGAGGAAGGAAAAGGGAAGGAAGGAAAGAAAGAAAAAAAAGGACGGAAGGACAGAAGGAAGGAAGGAACAAATACCGAATGAATCAAAAAAGAAGGGAGGGAAGGAGAGAATAAGAAAGAAAGAAAGAAAGAAAGAAAGAAAGAAAGAAAGAAAGAAAGAAGAAAAAAGGTGTGAAAATAGCAACAAAACTGAGACAAAAACAAGGATGAAAATGTGAAAAAAGTGAGAAAAAATGTACAAAAAAATGACAGAAATCGATAAAAAATTGACCAAAAAGTGAGAAAAAATTTATGAAAAAGTGACAAAAATTTGAAAGAAAGAAAGAAAGAAAGAAAGAAAGAACAGAAGGAAGGAAGAAAAAAGAAAGAAACACAGAGAAAGAAGGGAGGATGAAGGAAAAGGGAAGGAAGGAAATAAATAAATAAAGGACGCAAGGACAGAAGGACGGAAGGAAGGAAGGAACAAATACCGAATGAATCAAAAGGAAGGGAGGGAGAAAAGAAGGAAGAAAGAAAGAAAGAAAGAAAGAAAGAAAGAAAGAAAGAAAGAAAGAAAGAAAGAAAGAAAGAAGAAAAAAGGTGTGAAAATAGCAACAAAACTGAGACGAAAATGTGAAAAAAGTGAGAAAAAATTTACAAAAAATGTACAAAAAAATGACAGAAATCGATAAAAATTTGACCAAAAAGTGAGAAAAAATTGATGAAAAAGTGACAAAAATTTGAAAGAAAGAAAGAAAGAAAGAAAGAAAGAAAGAAAGAAAGAAAGAAAGAAAGAAAGGACAGAAGGAAGGAAGGAAGGAAGGAACAAATACTGCATGAATCAAAAAAGAAGGGAGGGAGAAAAGAAGGAAGAAAGGAAGGAAAAAGAAAGAAATACAAAATGAAAGAAGAAAAAAGG